>NW_028225875.1:0-128795 GCF_052327205.1 Somniosus microcephalus
CTATCAGCCCCTGTCCTCACCAAGTCCCACTCACCTATCAGCCCCTGTCCTCACAATGTCCCACTCACCTATCAGCCCCCTGTCCTCACCAGGTCCCACTCATCTATCAGCCCCTGTCCTCACCAAGTCCCACTCACCTATCAGTCTCTGTCCTCACCAAGTCCCACTCACCTATCAGCCCCTGTCCTCACCATGTCCCACTCACCTTTCAGCCCCTGTCCTCACCAAGTCCCACTCACCTATCAGCCCCTGTCCTCACCAAGTCCCACTCACCTATCAGCCCCTGTCCTCACCAAGTCCCACTCACCTATCAGCCCCTGTCCTCACCAAGTCCCACTCACCTATCAGCCCTGTCCTCACCAAGTCCCACTCACCTATCAGCCCCTGTCCTCACCAAGTCCCACTCACCTATCAGCCCCTGTCCTCACTAAGTCCCACTCACCTATCAGCCCCTGTCCTCACCAAGTCCCACTCACCTATCAACCCCTGTCCTCACCAAGTCCCACTCACCTATCAGCCCCTGTCCTCACCAAGTCCCACTCATCTATCAGTCCCTGTCCTCACCAAGTCCCACTCACCTATCAGTCTATGTCCTCACCAAGTCCCACTCATCTATCAGCCCCTGTCCTCACCAAGTCCCACTCACCTATCAGTCTGTGTCCTCACCAAGTCCCACTCACCTATCAGCCCCTGTCCACACCAAGTCCCACTCACCTATCAGCCTCTGTCCTCCCCAAGTCCCACTCACCTATCAGCCCCTGTCCTCACCAAGTCCCACTCATCTATCAGTCCCTGTCCTCCCCAAGTCCCACTCACCTATCAGCCCCTGTCCTCACCAAGTCCCACTCACCATCAGCCCCTGTCCTCACCATGTCCCACTCACCATCAGCCCCTGTCCTCACCAAGTCCCACTCACCTATCAGCCCCTGCCCTCACCAAGTCCCACTCACCTATCAGCCCCTGCCCTCACCAAGTCCCACTCACCTATCAGCCCCCTGTCCTCACCAAGTCCCACTCACCTATCAGCCTCTGTCCTCACCAAGTCCCACTTACCTATCAGCCCCTGTCCTCACCAAGTCCCACTCACCTATCAGCCCCTGTTATCACCAAGTCCCACTCACCTATCAGCCCTTGTCCTCACCAAGTCCCACTCACCTATCAGCCCCTGTCCTGACCATGTCCCACTCACCTATCAGCCCCCTGTCCTCACCAAGTCCCACTCACCTATCAGCCCCTGTCCACACCAAGTCCCACTCACCTATCAGCCCCTGTCCTCACCAAGTCCCACTCACCTATCAGCCCCTGTCCTCACCATGTCCCACTCACCTATCAGCCCCCTGTCCTCAACAAGTCCCACTCACCTATCAGCCCCTGTACTCACCAAGTCCCACTCACCGATCAGCCCCTGTCCTCACCAAGTCCCACTCACCTATCAGCCCCTGTCCTCACCAAGTCCCACTCACCTATCAGCCCCCTGTCCTCACCAAGTCCCACTCACCTATCAGCCCCTGTCCTCACCAAGTCCCACTCACCTATCAGCTCCTGCCCTCACCAAGTCCCACTCACCTATCAGCCCCTGTCCTCACCAAGTCCCACTCACCTTTCAGCCCCTGTCCTCACCAAGGCCCAGTCACCTATCAGCCCCTGTCCTCACCATGTCCCACTCACCTATCAGCCCCCTGTCCTCACCAAGTCCCACTCATCTATCAGCCCCTGTCCTCACCAAGTCCCACTCACCTATCAGTCTCTGTCCTCACCAAGTCCCACTCACCTATCAGCCCCTGTCCTCACCAAGGCCCACTCACCTATCAGTCTCTGTCCACACCAAGTCCCAATCACCTATCAGCCTCTGTCCTCCCCAAGTCCCACTCACCTATCAGCCCCTGTCCTCACCAAGTCCCACTCACCTATCAGCCCCTGTCCTCACCAAGTCCCACTCCCCTATCAGTCTCTGTCCTCCCCAAGTCCCACTCACCTATCAGCCCCTGTCCTCACCAAGTCCCACTCACCTATCAGTCTCTGTCCTCCCCAAGTCCCACTCACCTATCAGCCCCTGTCCTCACCAAGTCCCACTCACATATCAGTCCCTGTCCTCACCAAGTCCCACTCACCTATCAGCTCCTGTCCTCACCAAGTCCCACTCACCTATCAGCCCCTGTCCTCACCAAGTCCCACTCACCTAGCAGCTCCTGTCCTCACCAAGTCCCACTCACCTATCAGCCCCTGTCCTCACCAAGTCCCACTCATCTTTCAGTCCCTGTCCTCACCAAGTCCCACTCACCTATCAGCCCCTGTCCTCACCAAGTCCCACTCACCATCAGCCCCTGTCCTCACCAAGTCCCACTCACCTATCAGCCCCCGTCCTCACCAAGTCCCACTCACCTATCAGCTCCTGTCCTCACCAAGTCCCACTCACCTATCAGCCCCTGTCCTCACCAAGTCCCACTCACCTATCAGCTCCTGTCCTCACCAAGTCCCACTCACCTATCAGCCCCTGTCCTCACCAAGTCCCACTCATCTTTCAGTCCCTGTCCTCACCAAGTCCCACTCACCATCAGTCCCTGTCCTCAACAAGTCCCACTCACCATCAGCCCCTGTCCTCACCAAGTCCCACTCAACTATCAGCCCCTGTCCTCCCCAAGTCCTGCTCACCATCAGCCCCTGTCCTCACCAAGTCCCACTCACCTATCAGCCCCTGCCCTCACCAAGTCCCACTCACCTATCAGCCTCTGCCCTCACCAAGTCCCACTCACCTATCAGCCCCCGGTCCTCACCAAGTCCCACTCACCTATCAGCCTCTGTCCTCACCAAGTCCCACTCACCTATCAGCCCCTGTCCTCACCAAGTCCCACTCACCTATCAGCCCCTGTTATCACCAAGTCCCACTCACCTATCAGCCCTTGTCCTCACCAAGTCCCACTCACCTATCAGCCCCTGTCCTCACCATGTCCCACTCACCTATCAGCCCCCTGTCCTCACCAAGTCCCACTCACCTATCAGCCCCTGTCCACACCAAGTCCCACTCACCTATCAGCCCCTGTCCTCACCAAGTCCCACTCACCTATCAGCCCCTGTCCTCATCATGTCCCACTCACCTATCAGCCCCCTGTCCTCACCAAGTCCCACTCACCTATCAGCCCCTGTACTCACCAAGTCCCACTCACCGATCAGCCCCTGTCCTCACCAAGTCCCACTCACCTATCAGCCCCTGTCCTCACCAAGTCCCACTCACCAATCAGCCCCTGTCCTCACCAAGTCCCACTCACCTACCAGCCCCTGTCCTCACCAAGTCCCACTCACCTTTCAGCCCCTGTCCTCACCAAGTCCCACTCACCTATCAGCCCCTTTCCTCACCAAGTCCCACTCACCTATCAGCCGCTGTCCTCAACAAGTCCCACTCACCTATCAGTCTCTGTCCTCCCCAATCCCACTCACCTATCAGCCCCTGTCCTCACCAAGTCCCACTCACATATCAGTCCCTGTCCTCACCAAGTCCCACTCACCTATCAGCTCCTGTCCTCACCAAGTCCCACTCACCTATCAGCCCCTGTCCTCACCAAGTCCCACTCACCTATCAGCTCCTGTCCTCACCAAGTCCCACTCACCTATCAGCCCCTGTCCTCACCAAGTCCCACTCACCTTTCAGTCCCTGTCCTCACCAAGTCCCACTCACCTATCAGCCCCTGTCCTCACCAAGTCCCACTCACCATCAGCCCCTGTCCTCACGAAGTCCCACCCACCTATCAGCGCCTGTCCTCCCCAAGTCCTGCTCACCATCAGCCCCTGTCCTCACCAAGTCCCATTCACCTATCAGCCCCTGCCCTCACCAAGTCCCACTCACCTATCAGCCCCTGCCCTCACCAAGCCCCACTCACCTATCAGCCCCCTGTCCTCACCAAGTCCCACTCACATATCAGCCTCTGTCCTCACCAAGTCCCACTCACCTATCAGCCCCTGTCCTCACCAAGTCCCACTCACCTATCAGCCGCTGTCCTCACCAAGTCCCACTCACCTATCAGTCTCTGTCCACACCAAGTCCCACTCACCTATCAGTCTCTGTCCTCCCCAAGTCCCACTCACCTATCAGCGCCTGTCCTCCCGAAGTCCCACTCACCTATCAGCCCCTGTCCTCACCAAGTCCCACTCATCTATCAGTCCCTGTCCTCACCAAGTCCCACTCACCATCAGCCCCTGTCCTCACCAAGTCCCACTGACCTATCAGCCCCTGTCCTCCCCAAGTCCTGCTCACCATCAGCCCCTGTCCTCACCAAGTCCCACTCACCTATCAGCCCCTGCCCTCACCAAGTCCCACTCACCTATCAGCCCCTGCCCTCACCAAGTCCCACTCACCTATCAGCCTCTGTCCTCACCAAGTCCCACTCACCTATCAGCCCCTGTCCTCACCAAGTCCCACTCACCTATCAGTCTCTGTCCTCACCAAGTCCCACTCACCTCTCAGCCCCCGGTCCTCACCAAGTCCCACTCACCTATCAGCCTCTGTCCTCACCAAGTCCCACTCACCTATCAGCCCCTGTCCTCACCAAGTCCCACTCACCTATCAGCCTCTGTTATCACCAAGTCCCACTCACCTATCAGCCCCTGTCCTCCCCAAGTCCCACTCACCTATCAGCCCCTGTCCTCACCAAGTCCCACTCACCATCAGCCCCTGTCCTCACCATGTCCCACTCACCATCAGCCCCTGTCCTCACCAAGTCCCACTCACCTATCAGCCCCTGCCCTCACCAAGTCCCACTCACCTATCAGCCCCTGCCCTCACCAAGTCCCACTCACCTATCAGCCCCCTGTCCTCACCAAGTCCCACTCACCTATCAGCCCCTGTCCTCACCAAGTCCCACTCACCATCAGCCCCTGTCCTCACCAAGTCCCACTCATCTATCAGCCCCTGTCCTCCCCAAGTCCCGCTCACCATCAGCCCCTGTCCTCACCAAGTCCCACTCACCTATCAGCCCCTGCCCTCACCAAGTCCCACTCACCTATCAGCCCCTGCCCTCACCAAGTCCCACTCACCTATCAGCCTCTGTCCTCACCAAGTCCCACTCACCTATCAGCCCCTGTCCTCACCAAGTCCCACTCACCTATCAGCCCCTGTTATCACCAAGTCCCACTCACCTATCAGCCCCTGTCCTCACCAAGTCCCACTCACCTATCAGCCCCTGTCCTCACCATGTCCCACTCACCTATCAGCCCCCTGTCCTCACCAAGTCCCACTCACCTATCAGCCCCTGTCCTCACCAAGTCCCACTCACCTATCAGCCCCTGTCCTCACCAAGTCCCACTCACCTATCAGCCCCTGTCCTCACAATGTCCCACTCACCTATCAGCCCCCTGTCCTCACCAGGTCCCACTCATCTATCAGCCCCTGTCCTCACCAAGTCCCACTCACCTATCAGTCTCTGTCCTCACCAAGTCCCACTCACCTATCAGCCCCTGTCCTCACCATGTCCCACTCACCTTTCAGCCCCCTGTCCTCACCAAGTCCCACTCACCTATCAGCCCCTGTCCTCACCAAGTCCCACTCACCTATCAGCCCCTGTCCTCACCAAGTCCCACTCACCTATCAGCCCCTGTCCTCACCAAGTCCCACTCACCATCAGGCCCTGTCCTCACCAAGTCCCACTCACCTATCAGCCCCTGTCCTCACCAAGTCCCACTCACCTATCAGCCCCTGTCCTCACTAAGTCCCACTCACCTATCAGCCCCTGTCCTCACCAAGTCCCACTCACCTATCAACCCCTGTCCTCACCAAGTCCCACTCACCTATCAGCCCCTGTCCTCACCAAGTCCCACTCATCTATCAGTCCCTGTCCTCACCAAGTCCCACTCACCTATCAGTCTATGTCCTCACCAAGTCCCACTCATCTATCAGCCCCTGTCCTCACCAAGTCCCACTCACCTATCAGTCTGTGTCCTCACCAAGTCCCACTCACCTATCAGCCCCTGTCCACACCAAGTCCCACTCACCTATCAGCCTCTGTCCTCCCCAAGTCCCACTCACCTATCAGCCCCTGTCCTCACCAAGTCCCACTCATCTATCAGTCCCTGTCCTCCCCAAGTCCCACTCACCTATCAGCCCCTGTCCTCACCAAGTCCCACTCACCATCAGCCCCTGTCCTCACCATGTCCCACTCACCATCAGCCCCTGTCCTCACCAAGTCCCACTCACCTATCAGCCCCTGCCCTCACCAAGTCCCACTCACCTATCAGCCCCTGCCCTCACCAAGTCCCACTCACCTATCAGCCCCCTGTCCTCACCAAGTCCCACTCACCTATCAGCCTCTGTCCTCACCAAGTCCCACTTACCTATCAGCCCCTGTCCTCACCAAGTCCCACTCACCTATCAGCCCCTGTTATCACCAAGTCCCACTCACCTATCAGCCCTTGTCCTCACCAAGTCCCACTCACCTATCAGCCCCTGTCCTGACCATGTCCCACTCACCTATCAGCCCCCTGTCCTCACCAAGTCCCACTCACCTATCAGCCCCTGTCCACACCAAGTCCCACTCACCTATCAGCCCCTGTCCTCACCAAGTCCCACTCACCTATCAGCCCCTGTCCTCACCATGTCCCACTCACCTATCAGCCCCCTGTCCTCACCAAGTCCCACTCACCTATCAGCCCCTGTACTCACCAAGTCCCACTCACCGATCAGCCCCTGTCCTCACCAAGTCCCACTCACCTATCAGCCCCTGTCCTCACCAAGTCCCACTCACCTATCAGCCCCCTGTCCTCACCAAGTCCCACTCACCTATCAGCCCCTGTCCTCACCAAGTCCCACTCACCTATCAGCTCCTGCCCTCACCAAGTCCCACTCACCTATCAGCCCCTGTCCTCACCAAGTCCCACTCACCTTTCAGCCCCTGTCCTCACCAAGGCCCAGTCACCTATCAGCCCCTGTCCTCACCATGTCCCACTCACCTATCAGCCCCCTGTCCTCACCAAGTCCCACTCATCTATCAGCCCCTGTCCTCACCAAGTCCCACTCACCTATCAGTCTCTGTCCTCACCAAGTCCCACTCACCTATCAGCCCCTGTCCTCACCAAGGCCCACTCACCTATCAGTCTCTGTCCACACCAAGTCCCAATCACCTATCAGCCTCTGTCCTCCCCAAGTCCCACTCACCTATCAGCCCCTGTCCTCACCAAGTCCCACTCACCTATCAGCCCCTGTCCTCACCAAGTCCCACTCCCCTATCAGTCTCTGTCCTCCCCAAGTCCCACTCACCTATCAGCCCCTGTCCTCACCAAGTCCCACTCACCTATCAGTCTCTGTCCTCCCCAAGTCCCACTCACCTATCAGCCCCTGTCCTCACCAAGTCCCACTCACATATCAGTCCCTGTCCTCACCAAGTCCCACTCACCTATCAGCTCCTGTCCTCACCAAGTCCCACTCACCTATCAGCCCCTGTCCTCACCAAGTCCCACTCACCTAGCAGCTCCTGTCCTCACCAAGTCCCACTCACCTATCAGCCCCTGTCCTCACCAAGTCCCACTCATCTTTCAGTCCCTGTCCTCACCAAGTCCCACTCACCTATCAGCCCCTGTCCTCACCAAGTCCCACTCACCATCAGCCCCTGTCCTCACCAAGTCCCACTCACCTATCAGCCCCCGTCCTCACCAAGTCCCACTCACCTATCAGCTCCTGTCCTCACCAAGTCCCACTCACCTATCAGCCCCTGTCCTCACCAAGTCCCACTCACCTATCAGCTCCTGTCCTCACCAAGTCCCACTCACCTATCAGCCCCTGTCCTCACCAAGTCCCACTCATCTTTCAGTCCCTGTCCTCACCAAGTCCCACTCACCATCAGTCCCTGTCCTCAACAAGTCCCACTCACCATCAGCCCCTGTCCTCACCAAGTCCCACTCAACTATCAGCCCCTGTCCTCCCCAAGTCCTGCTCACCATCAGCCCCTGTCCTCACCAAGTCCCACTCACCTATCAGCCCCTGCCCTCACCAAGTCCCACTCACCTATCAGCCTCTGCCCTCACCAAGTCCCACTCACCTATCAGCCCCCGGTCCTCACCAAGTCCCACTCACCTATCAGCCTCTGTCCTCACCAAGTCCCACTCACCTATCAGCCCCTGTCCTCACCAAGTCCCACTCACCTATCAGCCCCTGTTATCACCAAGTCCCACTCACCTATCAGCCCTTGTCCTCACCAAGTCCCACTCACCTATCAGCCCCTGTCCTCACCATGTCCCACTCACCTATCAGCCCCCTGTCCTCACCAAGTCCCACTCACCTATCAGCCCCTGTCCACACCAAGTCCCACTCACCTATCAGCCCCTGTCCTCACCAAGTCCCACTCACCTATCAGCCCCTGTCCTCATCATGTCCCACTCACCTATCAGCCCCCTGTCCTCACCAAGTCCCACTCACCTATCAGCCCCTGTACTCACCAAGTCCCACTCACCGATCAGCCCCTGTCCTCACCAAGTCCCACTCACCTATCAGCCCCTGTCCTCACCAAGTCCCACTCACCAATCAGCCCCTGTCCTCACCAAGTCCCACTCACCTACCAGCCCCTGTCCTCACCAAGTCCCACTCACCTTTCAGCCCCTGTCCTCACCAAGTCCCACTCACCTATCAGCCCCTTTCCTCACCAAGTCCCACTCACCTATCAGCCGCTGTCCTCAACAAGTCCCACTCACCTATCAGTCTCTGTCCTCCCCAATCCCACTCACCTATCAGCCCCTGTCCTCACCAAGTCCCACTCACATATCAGTCCCTGTCCTCACCAAGTCCCACTCACCTATCAGCTCCTGTCCTCACCAAGTCCCACTCACCTATCAGCCCCTGTCCTCACCAAGTCCCACTCACCTATCAGCTCCTGTCCTCACCAAGTCCCACTCACCTATCAGCCCCTGTCCTCACCAAGTCCCACTCACCTTTCAGTCCCTGTCCTCACCAAGTCCCACTCACCTATCAGCCCCTGTCCTCACCAAGTCCCACTCACCATCAGCCCCTGTCCTCACGAAGTCCCACCCACCTATCAGCGCCTGTCCTCCCCAAGTCCTGCTCACCATCAGCCCCTGTCCTCACCAAGTCCCATTCACCTATCAGCCCCTGCCCTCACCAAGTCCCACTCACCTATCAGCCCCTGCCCTCACCAAGCCCCACTCACCTATCAGCCCCCTGTCCTCACCAAGTCCCACTCACATATCAGCCTCTGTCCTCACCAAGTCCCACTCACCTATCAGCCCCTGTCCTCACCAAGTCCCACTCACCTATCAGCCGCTGTCCTCACCAAGTCCCACTCACCTATCAGTCTCTGTCCACACCAAGTCCCACTCACCTATCAGTCTCTGTCCTCCCCAAGTCCCACTCACCTATCAGCGCCTGTCCTCCCGAAGTCCCACTCACCTATCAGCCCCTGTCCTCACCAAGTCCCACTCATCTATCAGTCCCTGTCCTCACCAAGTCCCACTCACCATCAGCCCCTGTCCTCACCAAGTCCCACTGACCTATCAGCCCCTGTCCTCCCCAAGTCCTGCTCACCATCAGCCCCTGTCCTCACCAAGTCCCACTCACCTATCAGCCCCTGCCCTCACCAAGTCCCACTCACCTATCAGCCCCTGCCCTCACCAAGTCCCACTCACCTATCAGCCTCTGTCCTCACCAAGTCCCACTCACCTATCAGCCCCTGTCCTCACCAAGTCCCACTCACCTATCAGTCTCTGTCCTCACCAAGTCCCACTCACCTCTCAGCCCCCGGTCCTCACCAAGTCCCACTCACCTATCAGCCTCTGTCCTCACCAAGTCCCACTCACCTATCAGCCCCTGTCCTCACCAAGTCCCACTCACCTATCAGCCTCTGTTATCACCAAGTCCCACTCACCTATCAGCCCTTGTCCTCACCAAGTCCCACTCACCTATCAGCCCCTGTCCTCACCATGTCCCACTCACCTATCAGCCCCCTGTCCTCACCAAGTCCCACTCACCTATCAGCCCCTGTCCACACCAAGTCCCACTCACCTATCAGCCCCTGTCCTCACCAAGCCCCACTCACCTATCAGCCCCTGTCCTCACCATGTCCCACTCACCTATCAGCCCCCTGTCCTCACCAAGTCCCACTCACCTATCAGCCCCTGTACTCACCAAGTCCCACTCACCGATCAGCCCCTGTCCTCACCAAGTCCCAATCACCTATCAGCCCCTGTCCTCACCAAGTCCCACTCACCTATCAGCCCCCTGTCCTCACCAAGTCCCACTCACCTATCAGCCCCTGCCCTCACCAAGTCCCACTCACCTATCAGCCCCTGTCCTCACCAAGTCCCACTCTCCTTTCAGCCCCTGTCCTCACCAAGTCCCACTCACCTATCAGCCCCTGTCCTCACCAAGTCCCACTCACCATCAGCCCCTGTCCTCACCAAGTCCCACTCACCTATCTGCCCCCGTCCTCACCAAGTCCCACTCACCTATCAGCTCCTGTCCTCACCAAGTCCCACTCACCTATCAGCCCCTGTCCTCACCAAGTCCCACTCATCTTTCAGTCCCTGTCCTCACCAAGTCCCACTCACCATCAGTCCCTGTCCTCAACAAGTCCCGCTCACCATCAGCCCCTGTCCTCACCAAGTCCCACTCACATATCAGCCTCTGTCCTCACCAAGTCCCACTCACCTATCAGCCCCTGTCCTCACCAAGTCCCACTCACCTATCAGCCGCTGTCCTCACCAAGTCCCACTCACCTATCAGTCTCTGTCCACACCAAGTCCCACTCACCTATCAGTCTCTGTCCTCCCCAAGTCCCACTCACCTATCAGCGCCTGTCCTCCCGAAGTCCCACTCACCTATCAGCCCCTGTCCTCACCAAGTCCCACTCATCTATCAGTCCCTGTCCTCACCAAGTCCCACTCACCATCAGCCCCTGTCCTCACCAAGTCCCACTGACCTATCAGCCCCTGTCCTCCCCAAGTCCTGCTCACCATCAGCCCCTGTCCTCACCAAGTCCCACTCACCTATCAGCCCCTGCCCTCACCAAGTCCCACTCACCTATCAGCCCCTGCCCTCACCAAGTCCCACTCACCTATCAGCCTCTGTCCTCACCAAGTCCCACTCACCTATCAGCCCCTGTCCTCACCAAGTCCCACTCACCTATCAGTCTCTGTCCTCACCAAGTCCCACTCACCTCTCAGCCCCCGGTCCTCACCAAGTCCCACTCACCTATCAGCCTCTGTCCTCACCAAGTCCCACTCACCTATCAGCCCCTGTCCTCACCAAGTCCCACTCACCTATCAGCCTCTGTTATCACCAAGTCCCACTCACCTATCAGCCCTTGTCCTCACCAAGTCCCACTCACCTATCAGCCCCTGTCCTCACCATGTCCCACTCACCTATCAGCCCCCTGTCCTCACCAAGTCCCACTCACCTATCAGCCCCTGTCCACACCAAGTCCCACTCACCTATCAGCCCCTGTCCTCACCAAGCCCCACTCACCTATCAGCCCCTGTCCTCACCATGTCCCACTCACCTATCAGCCCCCTGTCCTCACCAAGTCCCACTCACCTATCAGCCCCTGTACTCACCAAGTCCCACTCACCGATCAGCCCCTGTCCTCACCAAGTCCCAATCACCTATCAGCCCCTGTCCTCACCAAGTCCCACTCACCTATCAGCCCCCTGTCCTCACCAAGTCCCACTCACCTATCAGCCCCTGCCCTCACCAAGTCCCACTCACCTATCAGCCCCTGTCCTCACCAAGTCCCACTCTCCTTTCAGCCCCTGTCCTCACCAAGTCCCACTCACCTATCAGCCCCTGTCCTCACCAAGTCCCACTCACCATCAGCCCCTGTCCTCACCAAGTCCCACTCACCTATCTGCCCCCGTCCTCACCAAGTCCCACTCACCTATCAGCTCCTGTCCTCACCAAGTCCCACTCACCTATCAGCCCCTGTCCTCACCAAGTCCCACTCATCTTTCAGTCCCTGTCCTCACCAAGTCCCACTCACCATCAGTCCCTGTCCTCAACAAGTCCCGCTCACCATCAGCCCCTGTCCTCACCAAGTCCCACTCAACTATCAGCCCCTGTCCTCCCCAAGTCCTGCTCACCATCAGCCCCTGTCCTCACCAAGTCCCACTCACCTATCAGCCCCTGCCCTCACCAAGTCCCACTCACCTATCAGCCTCTGCCCTCACCAAGTCCCACTCACCTATCAGCCCCCGGTCCTCACCAAGTCCCACTCACCTATCAGCCTCTGTCCTCACCAAGTCCCACTCACCTATCAGCCCCTGTCCTCACCAAGTCCCACTCACCTATCAGCCCCTGTTATCACCAAGTCCCACTCACCTATCAGCCCTTGTCCTCACCAAGTCCCACTCACCTATCAGCCCCTGTCCTCACCATGTCCCACTCACCTATCAGCCCCCTGTCCTCACCAAGTGCCACTCACCTATCAGCCCCTGTCCACACCAAGTCCCACTCACCTATCAGCCCCTGTCCTCACCAAGTCCCACTCACCTATCAGCCCCTGTCCTCACCATGTCCCACTCACCTATCAGCCCCCTGTCCTCACCAAGTCCCACTCACCTATCAGCCCCTGTACTCACCAAGTCCCACTCACCGATCAGCCCCTGTCCTCACCAAGTCCCACTCACCTATCAGCCCCTGTCCTCACCAAGTCCCACTCACCTATCAGCCCCTGTCCTCACCAAGTCCCACTCACCTATCAGCCCCTGTCCTCACCAAGTCCCACTCACCTTTCAGCCCCTGTCCTCACCAAGTCCCACTCACCTATCAGCCCCTGTCCTCACCAAGTACCACTCACCTATCAGCCCCTTTCCTCACCAAGTCCCACTCACCTATCAGCTGCTGTCCTCAACAAGTCCCACTCACCTATCAGTCTCTGTCCTCCCCAATCCCACTCACCTATCAGCCCCTGTCCTCACCAAGTCCCACTCACATATCAGTCCCTGTCCTCACGAAGTCCCACTCACCTATCAGCTCCTGTCCTCACAAAGTCCCACTCACCTATCAGCCCCTGTCCTCACCAAGTCCCACTCACCTATCAGCTCCTGTCCTCACCAAGTCCCACTCACCTATCAGCCCCTGTCCTCACCAAGTCCCACTCACCTTTCAGTCATTGTCCTCACCAAGTCCCACTCACCTATCAGCCCCTGTCCTCACCAAGTCCCACTCACCATCAGCCCCTGTCCTCACGAAGTCCCACTCACCTATCAGCGCCTGTCCTCCCCAAGTCCTGCTCACCATCAGCCCCTGTCCTCACCAAGTCCCATTCACCTATCAGCCCCTGCCCTCACCAAGTCCCACTCACCTATCAGCCCCTGCCCTCACCAAGCCCCACTCACCTATCAGCCCCCTGTCCTCACCAAGTCCCACTCACATATCAGCCTCTGTCCTCACCAAGTCCCACTCACCTATCAGCCCCTGTCCTCACCAAGTCCCACTCACCTATCAGCCCCTGTCCTCACCAAGTCCCACTCACCTATCAGTCTCTGTCCACACCAAGTCCCACTCACCTATCAGCCTCTGTCCTCCCCAAGTCCCACTCACCTATCAGCGCCTGTCCTCCCGAAGTCCCACTTACCTATCAGCCCCTGTCCTCACCAAGTCCCACTCATCTATCAGTCCCTGTCCTCACCAAGTCCCACTCACCATCAGCCCCTGTCCTCACCAAGTCCCACTGACCTATCAGCCCCTGTCCTCCCCAAGTCCTGCTCACCATCAGCCCCTGTCCTCACCAAGTCCCACTCACCTATCAGCCCCTGCCCTCACCAAGTCCCACTCACCTATCAGCCCCTGCCCTCACCAAGTCCCACTCACCTATCAGCCTCTGTCCTCACCAAGTCCCACTCACCTATCAGCCCCTGTCCTCACCAAGTCCCACTCACCTATAAGTCTCTGTCCTCACCAAGTCCCACTCACCTATCAGCCCCCGGTCCTCACCAAGTCCCACTCACCTATCAGCCTCTGTCCTCACCAAGTCCCACTCACCTATCAGCCCCTGTCCTCACCAAGTCCCACTCACCTATCAGCCTCTGTTATCACCAAGTCCCACTCACCTATCAGCCCTTGTCCTCACCAAGTCCCACTCACCTATCAGCCCCTGTCCTCACCATGTCCCACTCACCTATCAGCCCCCTGTCCTCACCAAGTCCCACTCACCTATCAGCCCCTGTCCACACCAAGTCCCACTCACCTATCAGCCCCTGTCCTCACCAAGTCCCACTCACCTATCAGCCCCTGTCCTCACCATGTCCCACTCACCTATCAGCCCCCTGTCCTCACCAAGTCCCACTCACCTATCAGCCCCTGTACTCACCAAGTCCCACTCACCGATCAGCCCCTGTCCTCACCAAGTCCCAATCACCTATCAGCCCCTGTCCTCACCAAGTCCCACTCACCTATCAGCCCCCTGTCCTCACCAAGTCCCACTCACCTATCAGCCCCTGCCCTCACCAAGTCCCACTCACCTATCAGCCCCTGTCCTCACCAAGTCCCACTCTCCTTTCAGCCCCTGTCCTCACCAAGTCCCACTCACCTATCAGCCCCTGTCCTCACCAAGTCCCACTCACCTATCAGCCCCTGTCCTCACCAAGTCCCACTCACCTATCAGTCTCTGTCCTCACCAAGTCCCACTCACCTATCAGCCCCTGTCCTCACCAAGTCCCACTCACCTATCAGCCCCTGTCCTCACCAAGTCCCACTCACCTATCAGCCCCTGTCCTCACCAAGTCCCACTCACCTATCAGTCTCTGTCCTCACCAAGTCCCACTCACCTATCAGCCCCTGTCCTCACCAAGTCCCACTCACCTATCAGTCCCTGTCCTCCCCAAGTCCCACTCGCCTATCAGCCCCTGTCCTCACCAAGTCCCACTCATCTATCAGTCCCTGTCCTCACCAAGTCCCACTCACCTATCAGCCCCTGTCCTCACCAAGTCCCACTCACCTATCAGTCTCTGTCCACACCAAGTCCCACTCACCTATCAGCCTCTGTCCTCCGCAAGTCCCACTCACCTATCAGCCCCTGTCCTCACCAAGTCCCACTCACCTATCAGCCCCTGTCCTCACCAAGTCCCACTCACCTATCAGCCCCTGTCCTCACCAAGTCCCACTCACCTATCAGCCCCTGTTATCACCAAGTCCCACTCACCTATCAGCCCTTGTCCTCACCAAGTCCCACTCACCTATCAGCCCCTGTCCTCACCATGTCCCACTCACCTATCAGCCCCCTGTCCTCACCAAGTGCCACTCACCTATCAGCCCCTGTCCACACCAAGTCCCACTCACCTATCAGCCCCTGTCCTCACCAAGTCCCACTCACCTATCAGCCCCTGTCCTCACCATGTCCCACTCACCTATCAGCCCCCTGTCCTCACCAAGTCCCACTCACCTATCAGCCCCTGTACTCACCAAGTCCCACTCACCGATCAGCCCCTGTCCTCACCAAGTCCCACTCACCTATCAGCCCCTGTCCTCACCAAGTCCCACTCACCTATCAGCCCCTGTCCTCACCAAGTCCCACTCACCTATCAGCCCCTGTCCTCACCAAGTCCCACTCACCTTTCAGCCCCTGTCCTCACCAAGTCCCACTCACCTATCAGCCCCTGTCCTCACCAAGTACCACTCACCTATCAGCCCCTTTCCTCACCAAGTCCCACTCACCTAGCAGCCGCTGTCCTCAACAAGTCCCACTCACCTATCAGTCTCTGTCCTCCCCAATCCCACTCACCTATCAGCCCCTGTCCTCACCAAGTCCCACTCACATATCAGTCCCTGTCCTCACGAAGTCCCACTCACCTATCAGCTCCTGTCCTCACAAAGTCCCACTCACCTATCAGCCCCTGTCCTCACCAAGTCCCACTCACCTATCAGCTCCTGTCCTCACCAAGTCCCACTCACCTATCAGCCCCTGTCCTCACCAAGTCCCACTCACCTTTCAGTCCCTGTCCTCACCAAGTCCCACTCACCTATCAGCCCCTGTCCTCACCAAGTCCCACTCACCATCAGCCCCTGTCCTCACGAAGTCCCACTCACCTATCAGCGCCTGTCCTCCCCAAGTCCTGCTCACCATCAGCCCCTGTCCTCACCAAGTCCCATTCACCTATCAGCCCCTGCCCTCACCAAGTCCCACTCACCTATCAGCCCCTGCCCTCACCAAGCCCCACTCACCTATCAGCCCCCTGTCCTCACCAAGTCCCACTCACATATCAGCCTCTGTCCTCACCAAGTCCCACTCACCTATCAGCCCCTGTCCTCACCAAGTCCCACTCACCTATCAGCCCCTGTCCTCACCAAGTCCCACTCACCTATCAGTCTCTGTCCACACCAAGTCCCACTCACCTATCAGCCTCTGTCCTCCCCAAGTCCCACTCACCTATCAGCGCCTGTCCTCCCGAAGTCCCACTTACCTATCAGCCCCTGTCCTCACCAAGTCCCACTCATCTATCAGTCCCTGTCCTCACCAAGTCCCACTCACCATCAGCCCCTGTCCTCACCAAGTCCCACTGACCTATCAGCCCCTGTCCTCCCCAAGTCCTGCTCACCATCAGCCCCTGTCCTCACCAAGTCCCACTCACCTATCAGCCCCTGCCCTCACCAAGTCCCACTCACCTATCAGCCCCTGCCCTCACCAAGTCCCACTCACCTATCAGCCTCTGTCCTCACCAAGTCCCACTCACCTATCAGCCCCTGTCCTCACCAAGTCCCACTCACCTATAAGTCTCTGTCCTCACCAAGTCCCACTCACCTATCAGCCCCCGGTCCTCACCAAGTCCCACTCACCTACCAGCCTCTGTCCTCACCAAGTCCCACTCACCTATCAGCCCCTGTCCTCACCAAGTCCCACTCACCTATCAGCCTCTGTTATCACCAAGTCCCACTCACCTATCAGCCCTTGTCCTCACCAAGTCCCACTCACCTATCAGCCCCTGTCCTCACCATGTCCCACTCACCTATCAGCCCCCTGTCCTCACCAAGTCCCACTCACCTATCAGCCCCTGTCCACACCAAGTCCCACTCACCTATCAGCCCCTGTCCTCACCAAGTCCCACTCACCTATCAGCCCCTGTCCTCACCATGTCCCACTCACCTATCAGCCCCCTGTCCTCACCAAGTCCCACTCACCTATCAGCCCCTGTACTCACCAAGTCCCACTCACCGATCAGCCCCTGTCCTCACCAAGTCCCAATCACCTATCAGCCCCTGTCCTCACCAAGTCCCACTCACCTATCAGCCCCCTGTCCTCACCAAGTCCCACTCACCTATCAGCCCCTGCCCTCACCAAGTCCCACTCACCTATCAGCCAATGTCCTCACCAAGTCCCACTCTCCTTTCAGCCCCTGTCCTCACCAAGTCCCACTCACCTATCAGCCCCTGTCCTCACCAAGTCCCACTCACCTATCAGCCCCTGTCCTCACCAAGTCCCACTCACCTATCAGTCTCTGTCCTCACCAAGTCCCACTCACCTATCAGCCCCTGTCCTCACCAAGTCCCACTCACCTATCAGCCCCTGTCCTCACCAAGTCCCACTCACCTATCAGCCCCTGTCCTCACCAAGTCCCACTCACCTATCAGTCTCTGTCCTCACCAAGTCCCACTCACCTATCAGCCCCTGTCCTCACCAAGTCCCACTCACCTATCAGTCCCTGTCCTCCCCAAGTCCCACTCGCCTATCAGCCCCTGTCCTCACCAAGTCCCACTCATCTATCAGTCCCTGTCCTCACCAAGTCCCACTCACCTATCAGCCCCTGTCCTCACCAAGTCCCACTCACCTATCAGTCTCTGTCCACACCAAGTCCCACTCACCTATCAGCCTCTGTCCTCCGCAAGTCCCACTCACCTATGAGCCCCTGTCCTCACCAAGTCCCACTCACCTATCAGTCTCTGTCCTCCCCAAGTCCCACTCACCTATCAGCCCCTGTCCTCAACAAGTCCCACTCACCTATCAGTCTCTGTCCTCCCCAAGTCCCACTCACCTATCAGCCCCTGTCCTCACCAAGTCCCACTCACATATCAGTCCCTGTCCTCACCAAGTCCCACTCACCTATCAGCTCCTGTCCTCACCAAGTCCCACTCACCTATCAGCCCCTGTCCTCACCAAGTCCCACTCACCTATCAGCTCCTGTCCTCACCAAGTCCCACTCACCTATCAGCCCCTGTCCTCACCAAGTCCCACTCACCTTTCAGTCCCTGTCCTCACCAAGTCCCACTCACCTATCAGCCCCTGTCCTCACCAAGTCCCACTCACCATCAGGCCCTGTCCTCACCAAGTCCCACTCACCTATCAGCCCCTGTCCTCCCCAAGTCCTGCTCACCATCAGCCCCTGTCCTCACCAAGTCCCATTCACCTATCAGCCCCTGCCCTCACCAAGTCCAACTCACCTATCAGCCCCTGCCCTCACCAAGCCCACTCACCTATCAGCCCCCTGTCCTCACCAGGTCCCACTCACATATCAGCCTTTGTCCTCACCAAGTCCCACTCACCTATCAGCCCCCGTCCTCACCAAGTCCCACTCACCTATCAGCCCCTGTTATCACCAGGTCCCACTCATCTATCAGCCCCTGTCCTCACCAAGTCCCACTCACCTATCAGTCTCTGTCCACACCAAGTCCGACTCACCGATCAGCCTCTGTCCTCCCCAAGTCCCACTCACCTATCAGCGCCTGTCCTCCCGAAGTCCCACTCACCTATCAGCCCCTGTCCTCACCAAGTCCCACTCATCTATCAGTCCCTGTCCTCACCAAGTCCCACTCACCATCAGCCCCTGTCCTCACCAGGTCCCACTGACCTATCAGCCCCTGTCCTCCCCAAGTCCTGCTCACCATCAGCCCCTGTCCTCACCAAGTCCCACTCATCTATCAGCCCCTGCCCTCACCAAGTCCCACTCACCTATCAGCCCCTGCCCTCACCAAGTCCCACTCACCTATCAGCCTCTGTCCTCACCAAGTCCCACTCACCTATCAGCCCCTGTCCTCACCAAGTCCCACTCACCTATCAGTCTCTGTCCTCACCAAGTCCCACTCACCTATCAGCCCCCGGTCCTCACCAAGTCCCACTCACCTATCAGCCTCTGTCCTCACCAAGTCCAACTCACCTATCAGCCCCTGTCCTCACCAAGTCCCACTCACCTATCAGCCCCTGTTATCACCAAGTCCCACTCACCTATCAGCCCTTGTCCTCACCAATCCCACTCACCTATCAGCCCCTGTCCTCACCATGTCCCACTCACCTGTCAGCCCCCTGTCCTCACCAAGTCCCACTCACCTATCAGCCCCTGTCCACACCAAGTCCCACTCACCTATCAGCCCCTGTCCTCACCAAGTCCCACTCACCTATCAGCCCCTGTCCTCACCATGTCCCACTCACCTATCAGCCCCCTGTCCTCACCAAGACCCACTCACCTATCAGCCCCCTGTCCTCACCAAGTCCCACTCACCTATCAGCCCCTGCCCTCACCAAGTCCCACTCACCTATCAGCCCCTGCCCTCACCAAGTCCCACTCACCTATCAGCCCCCTGTCCTCACCAAGTCCCACTCACCTATCAGCCCCTGTCCTCACCAAGTCCCACTCACCTATCAGCCCCTGCCCTCACCAAGTCCCACTCACCTATCAGCCCCTGCCCTCACCAAGCCCCACTCACCTATCAGCCCCCTGTCCTCACCAAGTCCCACTCACATATCAGCCTCTGTCCTCACCAAGTCCCACTCACCTATCAGCCCCTGTCCTCACCAAGTCCCACTCACCTATCAGCCCCTGTACTCACCAAGTCCCACTCACCTATCAGTCTCTGTCCACACCAAGTCCCACTCACCTATCAGCGCCTGTCCTCCCGAAGTCCCACTCACCTATCAGCCCCTGTCCTCACCAAGTCCCACTCATCTATCAGTCCCTGTCCTCACCAAGTCCCACTCACCATCAGCCCCTGTCCTCACCAAGTCCCACTGACATTTCAGCCCCTGTCCTCCCCAAGTCCTGCTCACCATCAGCCCCTGTCCTCACCAAGTCCCACTCACCTATCAGCCCCTGCCCTCACCAAGTCCCACTCACCTATCAGCCCCTGCCCTCACCAAGTCCCACTCACCTATCAGCCTCTGTCCTCACCAAGTCCCACTCACCTATCAGCCCCTGTCCTCACCAAGTCCCACTCACCTATCAGTCTCTGTCCTCACCAAGTCCCACTCACCTATCAGCCCCCGGTCCTCACCAAGTCCCACTCACCTATCAGCCTCTGTCCTCACCAAGTCCCACTCACCTATCAGCCCCTGTCCTCACCAAGTCCCTCTCACCTATCAGCCTCTGTTATCACCAAGTCCCACTCACCTATCAGCCCTTGTCCTCACCAAGTCCCACTCACCTATCAGCCCCTGTCCTCACCATGTCCCACTCACCTATCAGCCCCCTGTCCTCACCAAGTCCCACTCACCTATCAGCCCCTGTCCACACCAAGTCCCACTCACCTATCAGCCCCTGTCCTCACCAAGTCCCACTCACCTATCAGCCCCTGTCCTCACCATGTCCCACTCACCTATCAGCCCCCTGTCCTCACCAAGTCCCACTCACCTATCAGCCCCTGTACTCACCAAGTCCCACTCACCGATCAGCCCCTGTCCTCACCAAGTCCCAATCACCTATCAGCCCCTGTCCTCACCAAGTCCCACTCACCTATCAGCCCCCTGTCCTCACCAAGTCCCACTCACCTATCAGCCCCTGCCCTCACCAAGTCCCACTCACCTATCAGCCCCTGTCCTCACCAAGTCCCACTCTCGTTTCAGCCCCTGTCCTCACCAAGTCCCACTCACCTATCAGCCCCTGTCCTCACCAAGTCCCACTCACCTATCAGCCCCTGTCCTCACCAAGTCCCACTCACCTATCAGTCTCTGTCCTCACCAAGTCCCACTCACCTATCAGCCCCTGTCCTCACCAAGTCCCACTCACCTATCAGCCCCTGTCCTCACCAAGTCCCACTCACCTATCAGCCCCTGTCCTCACCAAGTCCCACTCACCTATCAGTCTCTGTCCTCACCAAGTCCCACTCACCTATCAGCCCCTGTCCTCACCAAGTCCCACTCACCTATCAGTCCCTGTCCTCCCCAAGTCCCACTCGCCTATCAGCCCCTGTCCTCACCAAGTCCCACTCATCTATCAGTCCCTGTCCTCACCAAGTCCCACTCACCTATCAGCCCCTGTCCTCACCAAGTCCCACTCACCTATCAGTCTCTGTCCACACCAAGTCCCACTCACCTATCAGCCTCTGTCCTCCGCAAGTCCCACTCACCTATGAGCCCCTGTCCTCACCAAGTCCCACTCACCTATCAGTCTCTCTCCTCCCCAAGTCCCACTCACCTATCAGCCCCTGTCCTCAACAAGTTCCACTCACCTATCAGTCTCTGTCCTCCCCAAGTCCCACTCACCTATCAGCCCCTGTCCTCACCAAGTCCCACTCACATATCAGTCCCTGTCCTCACCAAGTCCCACTCACCTATCAGCTCCTGTCCTCACCAAGTCCCACTCACCTATCAGCCCCTGTGCTCACCAAGTCCCACTCACCTATCAGCTCCTGTCCTCACCAAGTCCCACTCACCTATCAGCCCCTGTCCTCACCAAGTCCCACTCACCTTTCAGTCCCTGTCCTCACCAAGTCCCACTCACCTATCAGCCCCTGTCCTCACCAAGTCCCACTCACCATCAGGCCCTGTCCTCACCAAGTCCCACTCACCTATCAGCCCCTGTCCTCCCCAAGTCCTGCTCACCATCAGCCCCTGTCCTCACCAAGTCCCATTCACCTATCAGCCCCTGCCCTCACCAAGTCCAACTCACCTATCAGCCCCTGCCCTCACCAAGCCCCACTCACCTATCAGCCCCCTGTCCTCACCAGGTCCCACTCACATATCAGCCTCTGTCCTCACCAAGTCCCACTCACCTATCAGCCCCCGTCCTCACCAAGTCCCACTCACCTATCAGCCCCTGTTATCACCAGGTCCCACTCATCTATCAGCCCCTGTCCTCACCAAGTCCCACTCACCTATCAGTCTCTGTCCACACCAAGTCCGACTCACCTATCAGCCTCTGTCCTCCCCAAGTCCCACTCACCTATCAGCGCCTGTCCTCCCGATGTCCCACTCACCTATCAGCCCCTGTCCTCACCAAGTCCCACTCATCTATCAGTCCCTGTCCTCACCAAGTCCCACTCACCATCAGCCCCTGTCCTCACCAGGTCCCACTGACCTATCAGACCCTGTCCTCCCCAAGTCCTGCTCACCATCAGCCCCTGTCCTCACCAAGTCCCACTCACCTATCAGCCCCTGCCCTCACCAAGTCCCACTCAC
Source organism: Somniosus microcephalus (assembly GCF_052327205.1). NCBI lineage: Eukaryota > Metazoa > Chordata > Chondrichthyes > Squaliformes > Somniosidae > Somniosus > Somniosus microcephalus. The sequence continues at coordinate 22,305 of NW_028225875.1, forward strand.
CTATCAGCCCCTGTCCTCACCAAGTCCCACTCACCTATCAGTCTCTGTCCTCACCAAGTCCCACTCACCTATCAGCCCCCGGTCCTCACCAAGTCCCACTCACCTATCAGCCTCTGTCCTCACCAAGTCCCACTCACCTATCAGCCCCTGTCCTCACCAAGTCCCACTCACCTATCAGCCCCTGTTATCACCAAGTCCCACTCACCTATCAGCCCTTGTCCTCACCAAGTCCCACTCACCTATCAGCCCCTGTCCTCACCATGTCCCACTCACCTATCAGCCCCCTGTCCTCACCAAGTCCCACTCACCTATCAGCCCCTGTCCGCACCAAGTCCCACTCACCTATCAGCCCCTGTCCTCACCAAGTCCCACTCACCTATCAGCCCCTGTCCTCACCATGTCCCACTCACCTATCAGCCCCCTGTCCTCACCAAGTCCCACTCACCTATCAGCCCCCTGTCCTCACCAAGTCCCACTCACCTATCAGCCCCTGCCCTCACCAAGTCCCACTCACCTATCAGCCCCTGTCCTCACCAAGTCCCACTCACCTTTCAGCCCCTGTCCTCACCAAGTCCCACTCACCTATCAGCCCCTGTCCTCACCAAGTCCCACTCACCTATCAGCCCCTGTCCTCACCAAGTCCCACTCACCTATCAGTCTCTGTCCTCACCAAGTCCCACTCACCTATCAGCCCCTGTCCTCACCAAGTCCCACTCATCTATCAGCCCCTGTCCTCACAATGTCCACTCACCTATCAGTCCCTGTCCTCCCCAAGTCCCACTCGCCTATCAGCCCCTGTCCTCACCAAGTCCCACTCATCTATCAGTCCCTGTCCTCACCAAGTCCCACTCACCTATCAGTCTCTGTCCTCACCAAGTCCCACTCACCTATCAGCCCCTGTCCTCACCAACTCCCACTCACCTATCAGTCTCTGTCCACACCAAGTCCCACTCACCTATCAGCCTCTGTCCTCCGCAAGTCCCACTCACCTATGAGCCCCTGTCCTCACCAGGTCCCATTCACCTATCAGTCTCTGTCCTCCCCAAGTCCCACTCACCTATCAGCCCCTGTCCTCACCAAGTCCCACTCACATATCAGTCCCTGTCCTCACCAAGTCCCACTCACCTATCAGCTCCTGTCCTCACCAAGTCCCACTCACCTATCAGCCCCTGTCCTCACCAAGTCCCACTCACCTATCAGCTCCTGTCCTCACCAAGTCCCACTCACCTATCAGCCCCTGTCCTCACCAAGTCCCACTCACCTTTCAGTCCCTGTCCTCACCAAGTCCCACTCACCTATCAGCCCCTGTCCTCACCAAGTCCCACTCACCATCAGGCCCTGTCCTCACCAAGTCCCACTCACCTATCAGCCCCTGTCCTCCCCAAGTCCTGCGCACCATCAGCCCCTGTCCTCACCAAGTCCCATTCACCTATCAGCCCCTGCCCTCACCAAGTCCAACTCACCTATCAGCCCCTGCCCTCACCAAGCCCCACTCACCTATCAGCCCCCTGTCCTCACCAAGTCCCATTCACATATCAGCCTCTGTCCTCACCAAGTCCCACTCACCTATCAGCCCCCGTCCTCACCAAGTCCCACTCACCTATCAGCCCCTGTTATCACCAAGTCCCACTCACCTATCAGCCCCTGTCCTCACCAAGTCCCACTCACCTATCTGCCCCTGTCCTCACCAAGTCCCACTCACCTCTCAGCCCCTGTCCTCACCAAGTCCCACTCACCTATCAGCCCCTGTCCTCACCATGTCCCACTCACCTATCAGCCCCCTGTCCTCACCATGTCCCACTCACCTATCAGCCCCTGTCCTCACCAAGTCCCACTCACCTATCAGCCCCTGTCCTCACCAAGTCCCACTCACCTAACAGCCCCTGTCCTCACGAATCCCACTCACCTATCAGCCCCCTGTCCTCACCAAGTCCCACTCACCTATCAGCCCCTGTCCTCACAATGTCCACTCACCTATCAGTCCCTGTCCCCCCCAAGTCCCACTCGCCTATCAGCCCCTGTCCTCACCAAGTCCCACTCATCTATCAGTCCCTGTCCTCACCAAGTCCCACTCACCTATCAGTCTCTGTCCTCACCAAGCCCCACTCACCTATTAGACCCTGTCCTCACCATGTCCCACTCTCCTATCAGCCTCTGTCCACACCAAGTCCCACACAACTATCTGCCTCTGTCCTCCGCAAGTCCCACTATCATATCAGCCCCTGTCCTCACCAAGTCCCACTCACCTATAAGCCCTCTGTACTCACCAAGTCCCACTCACCTATCAGCCCCTGTCCTCACCAAGTCCCACTCACCTATCAGTCTCTGTCCACACCAAGTCCCACTCACCATCAGTCTCTTTCCTCACCAAGTCCCACTCACCATCAGCCCCTGTCCTCACCAAGTCCCACTCATCTATCAGCCCCTGTCCTCACCAAGTCCCACTCACCTATCAGCCCCTGTCCTCACCAAGTCCCACTCATCTATCAGCCCCTGTCCTCACCAAGTCCCACTTACCTATCAGCCCCTGTCCTCACCAAGTCCCACTCATCTATCAGTCCCTGTCCTCACCAAGTCCCACTCACCTATCAGCCCCTGTCCTCACCAAGTCCCACTCACCTATCAGCCCCTGTCCACACCAAGTCCACTCACCTATCAGTCTCTGTCCTCCCCAAGTCCACTAATCTATCAGCCCCTGTCCTCACCAAGTCCCACTCACCTATCAGTCTCTGTCCTCACCAATTCCCGCTCACCTATCAGTCTCTGTCCTCACCAATTCCCACTCACCTATCAGCTCCTGTCCTCACCAAGTCCCACTCACCTCTCAGCCCCTGTCCTCACCAAGTCCCACTCACCCATCAGCCCCCTGTCCTCACCAAGTCCCACTCACCTATCAGCCCCTGTACTCACCAAGTCCCACTCACCTATCAGCCCCTGTCCTCACCAAGTCCCACTCACCTATCAGTCTCTGTCCTCGCCAAGTCCTGCTCACCTATCAGCCCCTGTCCTCACCAATTCCCACTCACCTATCAGTCTCTGTCCTCACCAAGTCGCACTCACCTATAAGCCCCTGTCCTCACCAAGTCCACTCACCTATCAGACTCTGTCCTCCCCAAGTCCACTCACCTATCAGTCTCTGTCCTCACCATGTCCCACTCACCTATCAGCTCCTGTCCTCACCAAGTCCCCCTGACCATCAGTCTCTGTCCTCACCAAGTCCCACTTACCTATCAGCCCCTGTCCTCCCCAAGTCCCACTCCCCTATCAGCCCCTGTCCTCGCCAAGTCACGCTCACCTATCAGCCCCTGTCCTCACCAAGTCCCACTCACCTATCAGCCCCTGTCCTCACCAAGTCCCACTCACCTATCAGCACCTGTCCTCACCAAGTCCCACTCACCTATCAGCCCCTGCCCTCCCAAAGTCCCACTCACCTATCAGCCCCTGTCCGCACCAAGTCCCACTCATCTATCAGTCTCTGTCCTCACCAAGTCCCACTCACCGATCAGTCTCTGTCCGCACCAAGTCCACTTACCTATCAGCCCCTGTCCTCACCAAGTTCCACTCACCTATCAGTCTCTGTCCTCAACAAGTCCACTTACCTATCAGCCCCTGTCCTCACCAAGTCCCACTCACCTATCAGTCCCCTGTCCTCACCAAGTCCCACTCACCTATCAGCCGCTTTCCTCACCAAGTCCCACTCACCTATCAGCCCCCTATCCACACCAAGTCCCACTCACCAATCAGTCTCTGTCCTCACCAAGTCCCACTCACCTATCAGTCTCTGTCCTCAACAAGTCCCACTCACCTATCAACCCCTGTCCTCCCCAAGTCCCACTCACCTATCAGTCTCTGTCCACACCAAGTCCCACTCACCATCAGTCTCTGTCCTCACCAAGTCCCACTCACCTATCAGCCCCTGTCCTCACCAAGTCCCACTCACCTATCAGCCCCTGTCCTCACCAAGTCCCACTCACCTATCAGTCTCTGTCCACACCAAGTCCCACTCACCTATCAGCCTCTGTCCTCCCCAAGTCCCACTCACCTATCAGCGCCTGTCCTCCCGAAGTCCCACTCACCTATCAGCCCCTGTCCTCACCAAGTCCCACTCATCTATCAGTCCCTGTCCTCACCAAGTCCCACTCACCATCAGCCCCTGTCCTCACCAAGTCCCACTGACCTATCAGCCCCTGTCCTCCCCAAGTCCTGCTCACCATCAGCCCCTGTCCTCACCAAGTCCCACTCACCTATCAGCCCCTGCCCTCACCAAGTCCCACTCACCTATCAGCCCCTGCCCTCACCAAGTCCCACTCACCTATCAGCCTCTGTCCTCACCAAGTCCCACTCACCTATCAGCCCCTGTCCTCACCAAGTCCCACTCACCTATCAGCCCCCGGTCCTCACCTAGTCCCACTCAACTATCAGCCTCTGTCCTCACCAAGTCCCACTCACCTATCAGCCCCTGTCCTCACCAAGTCCCACTCACCTATCAGCCTCTGTTATCACCAAGTCCCACTCACCTATCAGCCCTTGTCCTCACCAAGTCCCACTCACCTATCAGCCCCTGTCCTCACCATGTCCCACTCACCTATCAGCCCCCTGTCCTCACCAAGTCCCACTCACCTATCAGCCCCTGTCCACACCAAGTCCCACTCACCTATCAGCCCCTGTCCTCACCAAGTCCCACTCACCTATCAGCCCCTGTCCTCACCATGTCCCACTCACCTATCAGCCCCCTGTCCTCACCAAGTCCCACTCACCTATCAGCCCCTGTACTCACCAAGTCCCACTCACCGATCAGCCCCTGTCCTCACCAAGTCCCAATCACCTATCAGCCCCTGTCCTCACCAAGTCCCACTCACCTATCAGCCCCCTGTCCTCACCAAGTCCCACTCACCTATCAGCCCCTGCCCTCACCAAGTCCCACTCACCTATCAGCCCCTGTCCTCACCAAGTCCCACTCTCCTTTCAGCACCTGTCCTCACCAAGTCCCACTCACCTATCAGCCCCTGTCCTCACCAAGTCCCACTCACCTATCAGCCCCTGTCCTCACCAAGTCCCACTCACCTATCAGTCTCTGTCCTCACCAAGTCCCACTCACCTATCAGCCCCTGTCCTCACCAAGTCCCACTCACCATCAGGCCCTGTCCTCACCAAGTCCCACTCACCTATCAGCCCCTGTCCTCCCCAAGTCCTGCTCACCATCAGCCCCTGTCCTCACCAAGTCCCATTCACCTATCAGCCCCTGCCCTCACCAAGTCCAACTCACCTATCAGCCCCTGCCCTCACCAAGCCCCACTCACCTATCAGCCCCCTGTCCTCACCAGGTCCCACTCACATATCAGCCTCTGTCCTCACCAAGTCCCACTCACCTATCAGCCCCCGTCCTCACCAAGTCCCACTCACCTATCAGCCCCTGTTATCACCAGGTCCCACTCATCTATCAGCCCCTGTCCTCACCAAGTCCCACTCACCTATCAGTCTCTGTCCACACCAAGTCTGACTCACCTATCAGCCTCTGTCCTCCCCAAGTCCCACTCACCTATCAGCGCCTGTCCTCCCGATGTCCCACTCACCTATCAGCCCCTGTCCTCACCAAGTCCCACTCATCTATCAGTCCCTGTCCTCACCAAGTCCCACTCACCATCAGCCCCTGTCCTCACCAGGTCCCACTGACCTATCAGCCCCTGTCCTCCCCAAGTCCTGCTCACCATCAGCCCCTGTCCTCACCAAGTCCCACTCACCTATCAGCCCCTGCCCTCACCAAGTCCCACTCACCTATCAGCCCCTGCCCTCACCAAGTCCCACTCACCTATCAGCCTCTGTCCTCACCAAGTCCCACTCACCTATCAGCCCCTGTCCTCACCAAGTCCCACTCACCTATCAGTCTCTGTCCTCACCAAGTCCCACTCACCTATCAGCCCCCGGTCCTCACCAAGTCCCACTCACCTATCAGCCTCTGTCCTCACCAAGTCCGACTCACCTATCAGCCCCTGTCCTCACCAAGTCCCACTCACCTATCAGCCCCTGTTATCACCAATTCCCACTCACCTATCAGCCCTTGTCCTCACCAAGTCCCACTCACCTATCAGCCCCTGTCCTCACCATGTCCCACTCACCTATCAGCCCCCTGTCCTCACCAAGTCCCACTCACCTATCAGCCCCTGTCCACACCAAGACCCACTCACCTATCAGCCCCTGTCCTCACCAAGTCCCACTCACCTATCAGCCCCTGTCCTCACCATGTCCCACTCACCTATCAGCCCCCTGTCCTCACCAAGTCCCACTCACCTATCAGCCCCCTGTCCTCACCAAGTCCCACTCACCTGTCAGCCCCTGCCCTCACCAAGTCCCACTCACCTATCAGCCCCTGTCCTCACCAAGTCCCACTCACCTTTCAGCCCCTGTCCTCACCAAGTCCCACTCACCTATCAGCCCCTGTCCTCACCAAGTCCCACTCACCTATCAGCCCCTGTCCTCACCAAGTCCCACTCACCTATCAGTCTCTGTCCTCACCAAGTCCCACTCACCTATCAGCCCCTGTCCTCACCAAGTCCCACTCATCTATCAGCCCCTGTCCTCACAATGTCCACTCACCTATCAGTCCCTGTCCTCCCCAAGTCCCACTCGCCTATCAGCCCCTGTCCTCACCAAGTCCCACTCATCTATCAGTCCCTGTCCTCACCAAGTCCCACTCACCTATCAGTCTCTGTCCTCACCAAGTCCCACTCACCTATCAGCCCCTGTCCTCACCAAGTCCCACTCACCTATCAGTCTCTGTCCACACCAAGTCCCACTCAACTATCAGCCTCTGTCCTCCGCAAGTCCCACTCACCTATGAGCCCCTGTCCTCACCAGGTCCCACTCACCTATCAGTCTCTGTCCTCCCCAAGTCCCACTCACCTATCAGCCCCTGTCCTCACCAAGTCCCACTCACCTATCAGTCTCTGTCCTCACCAAGTCCCACTCACCTATCAGCCCCCGGTCCTCACCAAGTCCCACTCACCTATCAGCCTCTGTCCTCACCAAGTCCGACTCACCTATCAGCCCCTGTCCTCACCAAGTCCCACTCACCTATCAGCCCCTGTTATCACCAAGTCCCACTCACCTATCAGCCCTTGTCCTCACCAAGTCCCACTCACCTATCAGCCCCTGTCCTCACCATGTCCCACTCACCTATCAGCCCCCTGTCCTCACCAAGTCCCACTCACCTATCAGCCCCTGTCCACACCAAGTCCCACTCACCTATCAGCCCCTGTCCTCACCAAGTCCCACTCACCTATCAGCCCCTGTCCTCACCATGTCCCACTCACCTATCAGCCCCCTGTCCTCACCAAGTCCCACTCACCTATCAGCCCCATGTCCTCACCAAGTCCCACTCACCTGTCAGCCCCTGCCCTCACCAAGTCCCACTCACCTATCAGCCCCTGTCCTCACCAAGTCCCACTCACCTTTCAGCCCCTGTCCTCACCAAGTCCCACTCACCTATCAGCCCCTGTCCTCACCAAGTCCCACTCACCTATCAGCCCCTGTCCTCACCAAGTCCCACTCACCTATCAGTCTCTGTCCTCACCAAGTCCCACTCACCTATCAGCCCCTGTCCTCACCAAGTCCCACTCATCTATCAGCCCCTGTCCTCACAATGTCCACTCACCTATCAGTCCCTGTCCTCCCCAAGTCCCACTCGCCTATCAGCCCCTGTCCTCACCAAGTCCCACTCATCTATCAGTCCCTGTCCTCACCAAGTCCCACTCACCTATCAGTCTCTGTCCTCACCAAGTCCCACTCACCTATCAGCCCCTGTCCTCACCAAGTCCCACTCACCTATCAGTCTCTGTCCACACCAAGTCCCACTCACCTATCAGCCTCTGTCCTCCGCAAGTCCCACTCACCTATGAGCCCCTGTCCTCACCAGGTCCCACTCACCGATCAGTCTCTGTCCTCCCCAAGTCCCACTCACCTATCAGCCCCTGTCCTCAACAAGTCCCACTCACCTATCAGTCTCTGTCCTCCCCAAGTCCCACTCACCTATCAGCCCCTGTCCTCACCAAGTCCCACTCACATATCAGTCCCTGTTCTCACCAAGTCCCACTCACCTATCAGCTCCTGTCCTCACCAAGTCCCACTCACCTATCAGCCCCTGTCCTCACCAAGTCCCACTCACCTATCAGCTCCTGTCCTCACCAAGTCCCACTCACCTATCAGCCCCTGTCCTCACCAAGTCCCACTCACCTTTCAGTCCCTGTCCTCACCAAGTCCCACTCACCTATCAGCCCCTCTCCTCACCAAGTCCCACTCACCATCAGGCCCTGTCCTCACCAAGTCCCACTCACCTATCAGCCCCTGTCCTCCCCAAGTCCTGCTCACCATCAGCCCCTGTCCTCACCAAGTCCCATTCACCTATCAGCCCCTGCCCTCACCAAGTCCAACTCACCTATCAGCCCCTGCCCTCACCAAGCCCCACTCACCTATCAGCCCCCTGTCCTCACCAAGTCCCATTCACATATCAGCCTCTGTCCTCACCAAGTCCCACTCACCTATCAGCCCCCGTCCTCACCAAGTCCCACTCACCTATCAGCCCCTGTTATCACCAAGTCCCACTCACCTATCAGCCCCTGTCCTCACCAAGTCCCACTCACCTATCTGCCCCTGTCCTCACCAAGTCCCACTCACCTCTCAGCCCCTGTCCTCACCAAGTCCCACTCACCTATCAGCCCCTGTCCTCACCATGTCCCACTCACCTATCAGCCCCCTGTCCTCACCAAGTCCCACTCACCTATCAGCCCCTGTCCTCACCAAGTCCCACTCACCTATCAGCCCCTGTCCTCACCAAGTCCCACTCACCTATCAGCCCCTGTCCTCACGAAGTCCCACTCACCTATCAGCCCCCTGTCCTCACCAAGTCCCACTCACCTATCAGCCCCTGTCCTCACAATGTCCACTCACCTATCAGTCCCTGTCCCCCCCAAGTCCCACTCGCCTATCAGCCCCTGTCCTCAGCAAGTCCCACTCATCTATCAGTCCCTGTCCTCACCAAGTCCCACTCACCTATCAGTCTCTGTCCTCACCAAGCCCCACTCACCTATTAGGCCCTGTCCTCACCATGTCCCACTCTCCTATCAGCCTCTGTCCACACCAAGTCCCACTCACCTATCTGCCTCTGTCCTCCGCAAGTCCCACTCACTTATCAGCCCCTGTCCTCACCAAGTCCCACTCACCTATAAGCCCTCTGTACTCACCAAGTCCCACTCACCTATCAGCCCCTGTCCTCACCAAGTCCCACTCACCTATCAGTCTCTGTCCACACCAAGTCCCACTCACCATCAGTCTCTTTCCTCACCAAGTCCCACTCACCATCAGCCCCTGTCCTCACCAAGTCCCACTCATCTATCAGCCCCTGTCCTCACCAAGTCCCACTCACCTATCAGCCCCTGTCCTCACCAAGTCCCACTCATCTATCAGCCCCTGTCCTCACCAAGTCCCACTTACCTATCAGCCCCTGTCCTCACCAAGTCCCACTCATCTATCAGTCCCTGTCCTCACCAAGTCCCACTCACCTATCAGCCCCTGTCCTCACCAAGTCCCACTCACCTATCAGCCCCTGTCCACACCAAGTCCACTCACCTATCAGTCTCTGTCCTCCCCAAGTCCACTCATCTATCAGCCCCTGTCCTCACCAAGTCCCACTCACCTATCAGTCTCTGTCCTCACCAATTCCCGCTCACCTATCAGTCTCTGTCCTCACCAATTCCCACTCACCTATCAGCTCCTGTCCTCACCAAGTCCCACTCACCTCTCAGCCCCTGTCCTCACCAAGTCCCACTCACCCATCAGCCCCCTGTCCTCACCAAGTCCCACTGACCTATCAGCCCCTGTACTCACCAAGTCCCACTCACCTATCAGCCCCTGTCCTCACCAAGTCCCACTCACCTATCAGTCTCTGTCCTCGCTAAGTCCTGCTCACCTATCAGCCCCTGTCCTCACCAATTCCCACTCACCTATCAGTCTCTGTCCTCACCAAGTCGCACTCACCTATAAGCCCCTGTCCTCACCAAGTCCACTCACCTATCAGACTCTGTCCTCCCCAAGTCCACTCACCTATCAGTCTCTGTCCTCACCATGTCCCACTCACCTATCAGCTCCTGTCCTCACCAAGTCCCACTCACCTATCAGCCCCTGTCCTCACCAAGTCCCCCTGACCATCAGTCTCTGTCCTCACCAAGTCCCACTTACCTATCAGCCCCTGTCCTCCCCAAGTCCCACTCCCCTATCAGCCCCTGTCCTCGCCAAGTCACGCTCACCTATCAGCCCCTGTCCTCACCAAGTCCCACTCACCTATCAGCCCCTGTCCTCACCAAGTCCCACTCACCTATCAGCACCTGTCCTCACCAAGTCCCACTCACCTATCAGCCCCTGCCCTCCCAAAGTCCCACTCACCTATCAGCCCCTGTCCGCACCAAGTCCCACTCACCTATCAGTCTCTGTCCTCACCAAGTCCCACTCACCGATCAGTCTCTGTCCGCACCAAGTCCACTTACCAACCAGCCCCTGTCCTCACCAAGTTCCACTCACCTATCAGTCTCTGTCCTCAACAAGTCCACTTACCTATCAGCCCCTGTCCTCACCAAGTCCCACTCACCTATCAGTCCCCTGTCCTCACCAAGTCCCACTCACCTATCAGCCGCTTTCCTCACCATGTCCCACTCACCTATCAGCCCCCTATCCACACCAAGTCCCACTCACCAATCAGTCTCTGTCCTCACCAAGTCCCACTCACCTATCAGTCTCTGTCCTCAACAAGTCCCACTCACCTATCAACCCCTGTCCTCCCCAAGTCCCACTCACCTATCAGTCTCTGTCCACACCAAGTCCCACTCACCATCAGTCTCTGTCCTCACCAAGTCCCACTCACCTATCAGCCCCTGTCCTGCCCAAGTCCCACTCACCGATCAGTCTCTGTCCACACCAAGTCCCACTCACCATTAGCCCCTGTCCTCACCAAGTCCCACTCACCTATCAGCCCCTGTCCTCACCAAGTCCCACTCTGCTATCAGCCCCTGTCCTCACCAAGTCCCACCCACCTATCAGTCTCTGTCCTCACCAAGTCCCACTCACCTATCAGCCCCTGTCCTCACCAAGTCCCACTCACCTATCAGCCCCTGTCCTCACCAAGTCCCACTCACCTATCAGCCCCTGTCCTCACCAAGTCCCACTCTCCTATCAGCCCCTGTCCTCACCAAGTCCCACTCACCTATCAGTCTCTGTCCTCACCAAGTCCCACTCACCTATCAGCCCCTGTCCTCACCAAGTCCCACTCTCCTATCAGCCCCTGTCCTCACCAAGTCCCACTCACCTATCAGTCTCTGTCCTCACCAAGTCCCACTCACCTATCAGCCCCTGTCCTCACCAATTCCCACTCACCTACCAGCCCCCGTCCTCACCAAGTCCCACTCACCTATCAGCCCCTGTCCTCACCAAGTCCCACTCACCTATCAGCCCCTGTCCTCACCAAGTCCCACTCATCTATCAGCCCCTGTCCTCACCAAGTCCCACTCACCTATCAGTCTCTGTCCACACCAAGTCCCACTCACCTATCAGCCTCTGTCCTCCCCAAGTCCCACTCACCATCAGCCCCTGTCCTCACCAAGTCCCACTCATCTATCAGCCCCTGTCCTCACCAAGTCCCACTCACCTATCAGTCTCTGTCCACACCAAGTCCCACTCACCTATCAGCCTCTGTCCTCCCCAAGTCCCACTCACCATCAGCCCCTGTCCTCACCAAGTCCCACTCATCTATCAGCCCCTGTCCTCACCAAGTCCCACTCACCTATCAGCCCCTGTCCTCACCAAGTCACACTCATCTATCAGCCCCTGTCCTCACCAAGTCACACTCATCTATCAGCCCCTGTCCTCACCAAGTCCCACTCACCTATCAGCCCCTGTCCTCACCAAGTCACACTCACCTATCAGCCCCTGTCCGCACCAAGTCCACTCACCTATCAGTCTCTGTCCTCCCCATGTCCACTCATCTATCAGCCCCTGTCCTCACCAAGTCCCACTCACCTATCAGTCTCTGTCCTCACCAATTCCCACTCACCTATCAGTCTCTGTCCTCACCAATTCCCACTCACCTATCAGCTCCTGTCCTCACCAAGTCCCACTCACCTATCAGCCCCTGTCCTCACCAAGTCCCACTCACCCATCAGCCCCCTGTCCTCACCAAGTCCCACTCACCTATCAGCCCCTGTGCTCACCAAGTCCCACTCACCTATCAGCCCCTGTCCTCACCAAGTCCCACTCACCTATCAGTCTCTGTCCTCACCAAGTCCTGCTCACCTATCAGCCCCTGTCCTCACCAAGTCCCACTCACCTGTCAGTCTCTGTCCTCACCAAGTCGCACTCACCTATAAGCCCCTGTCCTCACCAAGTCCACTCACCTATCAGACTCTGTCCTCCCCAAGTCCACTCAACTATCAGTCTCTGTCCTCACCATGTCCCACTCACCTATCAGCTCCTGTCCTCACCAAGTCCCACTCACCTATCAGCCCCTGTCCTCACCAAGTCCCCCTCACCATCAGTCTCTGTCCTCACCATGTCCCACTTACCTATCAGCTGTAGGATTCGCAATTTTCAGCAAAAATCACGCAAGAAAACTGGATAAAATAAGACTGTTTATTGACCAAAGTAAGCTTGCACAGAAAAACCTTTGATAAAAGGGCATACAAAATGGCTGCCAGGCCCCGTGATCAGTTTATGAACCATTTTATTTCTGTTACTGCAAGCCAGACAGGCTTGTGGATTGAAGACAGTGAGCCCACGAAAGCCAGTCTCTGGGAACCGAAACTCAGAGCAACAGCATACATATTCAATGGATTATAAGTACAGGATGGGGCCCATCAAGATATGGGCGGACAATGTAAAAACACTTATACCCATTTATCGTACAAAGGAAAAACCGTTTAGCAGCCATCAAGGAAAATGTCCGGACCGATCAATATGCGAACCGAGCCACGGTGACAATGCAAAAGACATTGAAAGACATTATCGGCCGGGAAGGCCAGTTTAAGTTATCACCGGCTCCGTTACAAGACAAAGCGCCCCTGCAGAGATTTCTGCCCGCCAAAATTAATACAAAGACAGGACTATGATTTGGCGGGAGATAAGACTGTCCCAAAAGAGTATAACTATGGATTGAAAGTCCATCTAAGTTACTTCGGACTTCGGGTTACTTGAACAACTTCTTCTTCACTGCCACGGCTTCTTGTTGGGCGACTTCAGGCTTCCATTTCTTCAAGAACTTTCTTCTACGAGGAACGAACGAAGGGCGGACGGTGCCCGGATCGGCGCCTCTTCCACTTCGGCAGATCGATGAAAACGTTTTCGTCTTTTTAAAGACGGACGGTTTCGGTAAAAGGACAACGTGGTCGGTGTTCAGCCAAACAAGGCTCGGCCACGACGAGAAGACGACGAGGGTGGCCCGGGTACTGGGGTCGGGAGATCATCGACGACCCAGGCCGACGGAGAAGAAACCCTCTGGAGGACTGGCGATCTAGGCCACAAGATTCTCCCAAGTGCATAGCCTGCATCTGGGTCTGCTCCATGAACCCAAATCGACTTAGTGGATCTCAACCTTAACGAGCGCTCATCGAGGCTGGGTCTACCCCACCGCCTCGAGGGAGGAGAGAATATCGACTGCGCCAGAAGTTTCCAAATCCACGTGACGACGGAAAGCAGTGCCAAAAAGGCTGCGAACACCCCCTTTCTCGCGATTTCGAGAGTGGTGAGCATGATCCCAAGTTCCCCAGGTCGAAACTTAGTTTAGGTATAGGGGAGGGAGTTAAGGGAAATCGTAATGTGTTTCCCCTTTTTCGATGTGCCGTGCGTTCCCCATTTCCATAGAGTCAAGTTCATAAATTTGTGCATGATTGTAGTAACTTTAATCTGTGCCTATGACATGTATTTTGTAATGCTTCAAACTGTTTAAAAATAAAAGCATCCATTTCGTGCTATTCAACCTGGTCTATTGAGTTCTTTCTCTGCACTACTGTTCTCTGCATCTAAGTCCAAGGTCTAGAACCGTAGGGGGAGTGGGTCGAACCACTCAAGGGTAATTATTGCACGAAGCCTGGCAGGAGACCAGAAAGAGCAAGAGAAACCCCCTACACAGCCCCTGTCCTCCCCAAGTCCCACTCACCTATCAGCCCCTGTCCTCGCCAAGTCACGCTCACCTATCAGCCCCTGTCCTCACCAAGTCCCACTCACCTATCAGCTCCTGTCCTCACCAAGTCCCACTCACCTATCAGCCCCTGTCCTCACCAAGTCCCACTCACCTATCAGCACCTGTCCTCACCAAGTCCCACTCACCTATCAGCCCCTGCCCCCGCAAAGTCCCACTCACCTATCAGCCCCTGTCCACACCAAGTCCCACTCACCTATCAGTCTCTGTCCTCACCAAGTCCCACTCACCGATCAGTCTCTGTCCACACCAAGTCCCACTCACCGATCTGTCTCTGTCCTCAACAAGTCCACTTACCTATCAGCCCCTGTCCTCACCAAGTTCCACTCACCTATCAGTCTCTGTCCTCAACAAGTCCACTTACCTATCAGCCCCTGTCCTCACCAAGTTCCACTCACCTATCAGTCTCTGTCCTCAACAAGTCCACTTACCTATCAGCCCCTGTCCTCACCAAGTCTCACTCACCTATCAGTCCCCTGTCCTCACCAAGTCCCACTCACCTATCAGCCCCTCTCCTCACCAAGTCCCACTCACCTATCAGCCCCCTATCCACACCAAGTCCCACTCACCAATCAGTCTCTGTCCTCACCAAGTCCCACTCACCTATCAGTCTCTGTCCTCAACAAGTCCCACTCACCTATCAGCCCCTGTCCTCACCAAGACCCACTCACCTATCAGCCCCCTGTCCTCACCAAGTCCCACTCACCTATCAGCCCCTGTCCTCACCAAGTCCCACTCACCTATCAGCCCCTGTCCTCACCAAGTCCCACTCACCTATCAGCTCCTGTCCTCCCCAAGTCCTGCTCACCTATCAGCACCTGTCCTCACCAATTCCCACTCACTTTTCATCCCCTGTCCTCACCAAGTCCCACTCACCATCAGTCTCTGTCCTCACCAAGTCCCACTCACCTATCAGCCCCTGTCCTCACCAAGCCCCACTTACCTATCAGACCCTGTCCTCACCAAGTCCCACTCATCTATCAGCCCCTGTCCTCACCAAGTCCCACTCACCTATCAGCACCTGTCCTCACCAAGTCCCACTCACCTATCAGCCCCTGTCCTCACCAAGTCCCACTCACCTATCAGCTCCTGTCCTCCGAAAGTCCTGCTCACCTATCAGTCTCTGTCCTCACCAAGTCCCACTCACCTATCAGCCCCTGTCCTCTCCAAGTCCCACTCACCTATCAGTCTCTGTCCTCACCAAGTCCCACTCACCTATCAGCCCCCTGTCCTCACCAAGTCCCACTCACCTATCAGCCCCTGTCCTCACCAAGTCCCACTTACCTATCAGCCCCCTGTCCTCACCGTCCCACTCACCTATCAGCCCCTGTGCACACCAAGTCCCACTCACCTATCAGTCTCTGTCCTCACGAAGTCCCACTCACCTATCAGCCCCCTGTCCTCACCAAGTCCCACTCACCTATCAGCACCTGACCTCACCAAGTCCCACTCACCTATCAGCCCCCTGTCCTCACCAAGTCCCACTCACCTATCAGCCCCTGTCCTCACCAAGTCCCACTCACCTATCAGCCCCCATGTCCACACCAAGTCCCACTGACCAATCAGTCTCTGTCCTCACCAAGTCCCACTCACCTATCAGCCCCTGTCCTCACCAAGTCCCACTCACCTATCAGCCCCTGTCCTCACCAAGTCCCACTCACCTATCAGCCCCTGTCTTCACCAGGTCCCACTCACCTATCAGCTCCTGTCCTCCCCAAGTCCTGCTCACCTATCAGCCCCTGTCCTCACTAATTCCCACTCACTTTTCAGCCCCTGTCCTCACCAAGTCCCACTCACCATCAGTCTCTGTCCTCACCAAGTCCCACTCACCTATCAGCCCCTGTCCTCACCAAGTCCCACTCACCTATCAGCCCCTATCCTCACCAAGTCCCACTCACCTATCAGCCCCTGTCTTCACCAGGTCCCACTCACCTATCAGCTCCTGTCCTCCCCAAGTCCTGCTCACCTATCAGCCCCTGTCCTCACTAATTCCCACTCACTTTTCAGCCCCTGTCCTCACTAAGTCCCACTCACCATCAGCCTCTGTCCTCACCAGGTCCCACTCACCTATCAGCCCCCTGTCCTCACCAAGTCCCACTCACCTATCAGTCTCTGTCCTCACCAAGTCCAACTCACCTATCAGTCTCTGTCCTCATCAAGTCCCACTCACCTATCAGTCTCTGTCCACACCAAGTCCCACTCACCTATCAGTCTCTGTCCTTACCAAATCCCACTCACCTATCAGTCTCTGTCCTCACCAAGTCCACTTACCTATCAGCCCCTGTCCTCACCATGTCCCACTCACCTACCAGTCTCTGTCCTTCCCAAGTCCCACTCACCTATCAGTCTCTGTCCTCACCAAGTCCACTTACCTATCAGCCCCTGTCCTCACCAAGTCCCACTCACCTATCAGTCTCTGTCCTTACCAAATCCCACTCACCTATCAGTCTCTGTCCTCACCAAGTCCCACTCACCTATCAGCCCCTGTCCTCACCAAGTCCCACTCACCTATCAGCTCCTGTCCTCCCCAAGTCCTGCTCAACTATCAGCCCCTGTCCTCACCAATTCCCACTCACTTTTCAGCCCCTGTCCTCACCAAGTCCCACTCACCATCAGTCTCTGTCCTCACCAAGTCCCACTCACCTATCAGCCCCTGTCCTCACCAAGTCCCACTCACCTATCAGCCCCTGTCCTCACCAGGTCCTACTCACCTATCAGCCCCTGTCCTCACCAAGTCCCACTCACCTATCAGCCCCTGCCCTCCCCAAGTCCCACTCACCTATCAGCCCCTGTCCTCACCAAGTCCCACTCACCTATCAGCCCCTGTCCTCACCAAGTCCCACTCACCTATCAGCCGCTGCCCTCCCTAAGTCCCACTCACCTATCAGCCCCTGTCCTCACCAAGTCCCACTCACCTATCAGCTCCTGACCTCCCCAGGTCCCACTCACCTATCAGCCCCTGTCCTCACCAAGTCCCGCTCACCTATCAGCCCCTGTCCTCACCAAGTCCCACTCACCTATCAGCCCCTGTCCTCACCAAGTCCCACTCACCTATCAGCTCCTGTCCACCACAAGTCCTGCTCAACTATCAGCCCCTGTCCTCACCAATTCCCACTCACTTTTCAGCCCCTGTCCTCACCAAGTCCCACTCACCATCAGTCTCTGTCCTCACCAAGCCCCACTCACCTATCAGCCCCTGTCCTCACCATGTCCCACTCACGTATCAGCCCCTGTCCTCACCAAGTCCAACTCACCTATCAGCCCCTGGCCTCACCAAGTCCCACTCACCTATCAGCCCCTGCCCTCCCCAAGTCCCACTCACCTATCAGCCCCTGTCCTCACCAAGTCCCACTCACCTATCAGCTCCTGTCCTCACCAAGTCCCACTCACCTATCAGCTCCTGACCTCCCCAAGTCCCACTCACCTATCAGCCCCTGTCCTCACCAAGTCCCACTCACCTATCAGCCCCTGCCCTCACCAAGTCCCACTCACCTATCAGCCCCTGTCCTCACCAAGTCCCACTCACCTATCAGCCCCCTGTCCTCAGCAAGTCCCACTCACCTATCAGTCTCTGTCCTCACCAAGTCCCACTCACCTATCAGTCTCTGTCCTCACCAAGTCCCACTCACCTATCACTCTCTGTCCACACCAAGTCCAACTCACATATCAGTCCCTGTCCTCACCAAGTCCCACTCACCTATCAGCTCCTGTCCTCACCAAGTCCCACTCACCTATCAGCCCCTGTCCTCACCAAGTCCCACTCACCTATCAGCTCCTGTCCTCACCAAGTCCCACTCACCTATCAGCCCCTGTCCTCACCAAGTCCCACTCACCTTTCAGTCCCTGTCCTCACCAAGTCCCACTCACCTATCAGCCCCTGTCCTCACCAAGTCCCAATCACCATCAGCCCCTGTCCTCACCAATTCCCACTCACCTATCAGCCCCTGTCCTCCCCAAGTCCCGCTCACCTATCAGCCTCTGTCCTCACCAAGTCCCACTCACCTATCAGCCCCTGCCCTCACCAAGTCCCACTCACCTATCAGCCCCTGCCCTCACCAAGTCTCACTCACCTATCAGCCCCCTGTCCTCACCAAGTCCCACACACCTATCAGCCTCTGTCCTCACCAAGTCCCACTCACCTATCAGCCCCTGTCCTCACCAAGTCCCACTCACCTATCAGCCCCTGTCCTCACCATGTCCCACTCACCTATCAGCCCCCTGTCCTCACCAAGTCCCACTCACCTATCAGCCCCTGTCCTCACCAAGTCCCACTCACCTATCAGCCCCTGTCCTCACCAAGTCCCACTCACCTATCAGCCCCTGTCCTCACCATGTCCCACTCACCTATCAGCCCCCTGTCCTCACCAAGTCCCACTCATCTATCAGCCCCTGTCCTCACCAAGTCCCACTCACCTATCAGTCTCTGTCCTCACCAAGTCCCACTCACCTATCAGCCCCTGTCCTCACCAAGGCCCACTCACCTATCAGTCTCTGTCCACACCAAGTCCCAGTCACCTATCAGCCTCTGTCCTCCCCAAGTCCCACTCACCTATCAGCCCCTGTCCTCACCAAGTCCCACTCACCTATCAGCCCCCTGCCCTCACCAAGTCCCACTCACCTATCAGCCCCTGTCCTCACCAAGTCCCACTCCCCTATCAGTCTCTTTCCTCCCCAAGTCCAACTCACCTATCAGCCCCTGTCCTCACCAAGTCCCACTCACCTATCAGTCTCTGTCCTCCCCAAGTCCCACTCACCTCTCAGCCCCTGTCCTCACCAAGTCCCACTCACATATCAGTCCCTGTCCTCACCAAGTCCCACTCACCTATCAGCTCCTGTCCTCACCAAGTCCCACTCACCTATCAGCCCCTGTCCTCACCAAGTCCCACTCACCTATCAGCCCCTGTCCTCACCATATCCCACTCACCTATCAGCCCCCTGTCCTCACCAAGTCCCACTCACCTATCAGCCCCTGTACTCACCAAGTCCCACTCACCGATCAGCACCTGTCTCACCAAGTCCCACTCACATATCAGCCCCTGTCCTCACCAAGTCCCACTCACCTATCAGCCCCCTGTCCTCACCAAGTCCCACTCACCTATCAGCCCCTGCCCTCACCAAGTCCTACTCACGTATCAGCCCCTGTCCTCACCAAGTCCCACTCACCTTTCAGCCTCTGGCCTCACCAAGTCCCACTCACCTATCAGCCCCTGTCCTCACGAAGTCCCACTCACCTATCAGCCCCTGTCCTCACCAAGTCCCACTCACCTATCAGCCCCTGTCCTCACCAAGTCCCACTCACCTACCAGCCCCTGTCCTCACCAAGTCCCACTCACCTACCAGCCCCTGCCCTCACCAAGTCCCACTCACCTATCAGCCCCTGTCCTCACCAAGTCCCACTCACCTTTCAGCCTTTGGCCTCACCAAGTCCCACTCACCTATCAGCCCCTGTCCTCACCAAGTCCCACTCACCTATCAGTCTCTGTCCACACCAAGTCCCACTCACCTATCAGCCTCTGTCCTCCCCAAGTCCCACTCACTTATCAGCCCCTGTCCTCCCGAAGTCCCACTCACCTATCAGCCCCTGTCCTCACCAAGTCCCACTCATCTATCAGTCCCTGTCCTCACCAATTCCCACTCACCATCAGCCCCTGTCCTCAGCAAGTCCCACTCACCTATCAGCCCCTGTCCTCCCCAAGTCCTGCTCACCAACAGCCCCTGTCCTCACCAAGTCCCACTCACCTATCAGCCCCTGCCCTCACCAAGCCACACTCACCTATCAGCCCCTGCCCTCACCAAGTCCCACTCACCTATCAGCCCCCTGTCCTCACCAAGTCCCACTCACCTATCAGCCTCTGTCCTCACCAAGTCCCACTCACCTATCAGCCCCTGCCCTCACCAAGTCCCACTCACCTATCAGCCCCTGTCCTCACCAAGCCCCACTCACCTATCAGCCCCCTGTCCTCACCAAGTCCCACTCACCTATCATCCCCTGTCCACACCAAGTCCCACTCACCTATCAGCCCCCTGTCCTCACGAAGTCCCACTCACCTATCAGCCCCCTGTCCTCACCAAGTCCCACTCACCTATCAGCCCCTGTACTCACCAAGTCCCACTCACCGATCAGCCCCTGTCCTCACCAAGTCCCACTCACCTATCAGCCCCTGTCCTCACCAAGTCCCACTCACCTATCAGCCCCCTGTCCTGACCAAGTCCCACTCACCTATCAGCCCCTGCACTCACCAAGTCCCACTCACCTATCAGCCCCTGTCCTCACCAAGTCCCACTCACCTTTCAGCCCCTGTCCTCAACAAGTCCCACTCACCTATCAGCCCCTGTCCTCACCAAGTCCCACTCACCTATCAGCCCCTTTCCACACCAAGTCCCACTCACCTATCAGTCTCTGTCCTCACCAAGTCCCACTCACCTATCAGCCCCTGTCCTCACCAAGTCCCACTCACCTATCAGCCCCTGTCATCACAATGTCCACTCACCTATCAGTCCCTGTCCTCCCCAAGTCCCACTCGCCTATCAGCCCCTGTCCTCACCAAGTCCCACTCATCTATCAGTCCCTGTCCTCACCAAGTCCCACTCACCTATCAGTCTCTGTCCTCACCAAGTCCCACTCACCTATCAGCCCCTGTCCTCACCAAGTCCCACTCACCTATCAGTCTCTGTCCACACCAAGTCCCACTCACCTATCAGCCTCTGTCCTCCGCAAGTCCCACTCACCTATCAGCCCCTGTCCTCACCAAGTCCCACTCACCTATCAGTCTCTGTCCTCCCCAAGTCCCACTCACCTATCAGCCCCTGTCCTCAACATGTCCCACTCACCTATCAGTCTCTGTCCTCCCCAAGTCCCACTCACCTATCAGCCCCTGTCCTCACCAAGTCCCACTCACATATCAGTCCCTGTCCTCACCAAGTCCCACTCACCTATCAGCTCCTGTCCTCACCAAGTCCCACTCACCTATCAGCCCCTGTCCTCACCAAGTCCCACTCACCTATCAGCTCCTGTCCTCACCAAGTCCCACTCACCTATCAGCCCCTGTCCTCACCAAGTCCCACTCACCTTTCAGTCCCTGTCCTCACCAAGTCCCACTCACCTATCAGCCCCTGTCCTCACCAAGTCCCACTCACCATCAGCCCCTGTCCTCACCAATTCCCACTCACCTATCAGCCCCTGTCCTCCCCAGGTCCTGCTCACCATCAGCCCCTGTCCTCACCAAGTCCCATTCACCTATCAGCCCCTGCCCTCACCAAGTCCCACTCACCTATCAGCCCCTGCCCTCACCAAGCCCCACTCACCTATCAGCCCCCTGTCCTCACCAAGTCCCACTCACCTATCAGCCCCTGTCCTCACCAAGTCCCACTCACCTATCAGCCCCCTGTCCTCAGCAAGTCCCACTCACCTATCAGTCTCTGTCCTCACCAAGTCCCACTCACCTATCAGTCTCTGTCCTCACCAAGTCCCACTCACCTATCACTCTCTGTCCACACCAAGTCCAACTCACATATCAGTCTCTGTCCTCACCAAGTCCCACTCACCTATCAGCTCCTGTCCTCACCAAGTCCCACTCACCTATCAGCCCCTGTCCTCACCAAGTCCCACTCACCTATCAGCTCCTGTCCTCACCAAGTCCCACTCACCTATCAGCCCCTGTCCTCACCAAGTCCCACTCACCTTTCAGTCCCTGTCCTCACCAAGTCCCACTCACCTATCAGCCCATGTCCTCACCAAGTCCCAATCACCAGCAGCCCCTGTACTCACCAATTCCCACTCACCTATCAGCCCCTGTCCTCCCCAAGTCCCGCTCACCATCAGCCTCTGTCCTCACCAAGTCCCACTCACCTATCAGCCCCTGCCCTCACCAAGTCCCACTCACCTATCAGCCCCTGCCCTCACCAAGTCCCACTCACCTATCAGCCCCCTGTCCTCACCAAGTCCCACACACCTATCAGCCTCTGTCCTCACCAAGTCCCACTCACCTATCAGCCCCTGTCCTCACCAAGTCCCACTCACCTATCAGCCCCTGTTATCACCAAGTCCCACTCACCTATCAGCCCCTGTCCTCACCAAGTACCACTCACCTATCAGCCCCTGTCCTCACCATGTCCCACTCACCTATCAGCCCCCTGTCCTCACCAAGTCCCACTCATCTATCAGCCCCTGTCCTCACCAAGTCCCACTCACCTATCAGTCTCTGTCCTCACCAAGTCCCACTCACCTATCAGCCCCTGTCCTCACCAAGGCCCACTCACCTATCAGTCTCTGTCCACACCAAGTCCCAGTCACCTATCAGCCTCTGTCCTCCCCAAATCCCACTCACCTATCAGCCCCTGTCCTCACCAAGTCCCACTCACCTATCAGCCCCCTGTCCTCACCAAGTCCCACTCACCTATCAGCCCCTGTCCTCACCAATTCCCACTCCCCTATCAGTCTCTGTCCTCCCCAAGTCCAACTCACCTATCAGCCCCTGTCCTCACCAAGTCCCACTCACCTATCAGTCTCTGTCCTCCCCAAGTCCCACTCACCTATCAGCCCCTGTCCTCACCAAGTCCCACTCACATATCAGTCCCTGTCCTCACCAAGTCCCACTCACCTATCAGCTCCTGTCCTCACCAAGTCCCACTCACCTATCAGCCCCTGTCCTCACCATATCCCACTCACCTATCAGCCCCTGTCCTCACCAAGTCCCACTCACCTATCAGCCCCTGTCCTCATCATATCCCACTCACCTATCAGCCCCCTGTCCTCACCAAGTCCCACTCACCTATCAGCCCCTGTACTCACCAAGCCCCACTCACCTATCAGCCCCTGCCCTCACCAAGCCCCACTCACCTATCAGCCCCCTGTCCTCACCAAGTCCCACTCACATATCAGCCTCTGTCCTCACCAAGTCCCACTCACCTATCAGCCCCCGTCCTCACCAAGTCCCACTCACCTATCAGCCCCTGTTATCACCAAGTCCCACTCACCTATCAGCCCCTGTCCTCACCAAGTCCCACTCACCTATCAGCCCCTGTCCTCACCAAGTCCCACTCACCTATCAGCCCCTGTCCTCACCAAGTCCCACTCACCTATCAGCCCCTGTGCTCACCATGTCCCACTCACCTATCAGCCCCCTGTCCTCACCAAGTCCCACTCACCTATCAGCCCCTCTACTCACCAAGTCCCACTCACCTATCAGCCCCTGTCCTCACCTAGTCCCACTCACCTATCAGCCCCTGTCCTCACCAAGTCCCACTCACCTATCAGCCCCCTGTCCTCACCAAGTCCCACTCACCTATCAGCCCCTGTCCTCACAATGTCCACTCACCTATCAGTCCCTGTCCTCCCCAAGTCCCACTCGCCTATCAGCCCCTGTCCTCACCAAGTCCCACTCATCTATCAGTCCCTGTCCTCACCAAGTCCTACTCACCTATCAGCCCCTGTCCTCACCAAGTCCCACTCACCTATCAGTCTCTGTCCACACCAAGTCCCACTCACCTGTCTGCCTCTGTCCTCCGCAAGTCCCACTCACCTATCAGCCCCTGTCCTCACCAAGTCCCACTCACCTATAAGCCCCCTGTACTCACCAAGTCCCACTCACCTATCAGCCCCTGTTCTCACCAAGTCCCACTCACCTATCAGTCTCTGTCCACACCAAGTCCCACTCACCATCAGTCTCTGTCCTCACCAATTCCCATTCACCTATCAGCCCCTGTCCTGCCCAAGTCCCACTCACCGATCAGTCTCTGTCCACACCAAGTCCCACTCACCATTAGCCCCTGTCCTCACCAAGTCCCACTCATCTATTAGCCCCTGTCCTAACCAAGTTCCACTCTCCTATCAGCCCCTGTCCTCACCAAGTTCCACTCACCTATCAGTCTCTGTCCTCACCAAGTCCCACTCACCTATCAGCCCCTGTCCTCACCAAGTCCCACTCACCTATCAGCCCCTGTCCTCACCAAGTCCCACTCACCTATCAGCCCCTGTCCTCACCAAGTCCCACTCTCCTATCAGCCCCTGTCCTCACCAAGTCCCACTCACCTATCAGTCTCTGTCCTCACCAAGTCCCACTCACCTATCAGCCCCTGTCCTCACCAAGTCCCACTCTCCTATCAGCCCCTGCCCTCAACAAGTCCCACTCACCTATCAGTCTCTGTCCTCACCAAGTCCCACTCACCTATCAGCCCCTGTCCTCACCAAGTCCCACTCACCTACCAGCCCCTGTCCTCACCAAGTCCCACTCACCTATCAGCCCCTGTCCTCACCAAGTCCCACTCACCTATCAGCCCCTGTCCACACCAAGTCCACTCACCTATCAGTCTCTGTCCTCCCCAAGTCCACTCATCTATCAGCCACTGTCCTCACCAAGTCCCACTCACCTATCAGCCCCTGTCCTCACCAAGTCCCACTCACCTTTCAGTCCCTGTCCTCACCAAGTCCCACTCACCTATCAGCCCCTGTCCTCACCAAGTCCCACTCACCATCAGCCCCTCTCCTCACCAATTCCCACTCACCTATCAGCCCCTGTCCTCCCCAGGTCCTGCTCACCATCAGCCCCTGTCCTCACCAAGTCCCATTCACCTATCAGCCCCTGCCCTCACCAAGTCCCACTCACCTATCAGCCCCTGCCCTCACCAAGCCCCACTCACCTATCAGCCCCCTGTCCTCACCAAGTCCCACTCACCTATCAGCCCCTGTCCTCACCAAGTCCCACTCACCTATCAGCCCCCTGTCCTCAGCAAGTCCCACTCACCTATCAGTCTCTGTCCTCACCAAGTCCCACTCACCTATCAGTCTCTGTCCTCACCAAGTCCCACTCACCTATCACTCTCTGTCCACACCAAGTCCAACTCACATATCAGTCCCTGTCCTCACCAAGTTCCACTCACCTTTCAGTCCCTGTCCTCACCAAGTCCCACTCACCTACCAGCCCCTGTCCTCACCAAGTCCCACTCACCTATCAGCCCCTGTCCTCCCCAAGTCCCGCTCACCATCAGCCTCTGTCCTCACCAAGTCCCACTCACCTATCAGCCCCTGCCCTCACCAAGTCACACTCACCTATCAGCCCCTGCCCTCACCAAGTCCCACTCACCTATCAGCCCCCTGTCCTCACCAAGTCCCACACACCTATCAGCCTCTGTCCTCACCAAGTCCCACTCACCTATCAGCCCCTGTCCTCACCAAGTCCCACTCACCTATCAGCCCCTGTTATCACCAAGTCCCGCTCACCTATCAGCCCCTGTCCTCACCAAGTCCCACTCACCTATCAGCCCCTGTCCTCACCATGTCCCACTCACCTATCAGCCCCCTGTCCTCACCAAGTCCCACTCATCTATCAGCCCCTGTCCTCACCAAGTCCCACTCACCTATCAGTCTCTGTCCTCACCAAGTCCCACTCACCTATCAGCCCCTGTCCTCACCAAGGCCCACTCACCTATCAGTCTCTGTCCACACCAAGTCCCAGTCACCTATCAGCCTCTGTCCTCCCCAAATCCCACTCACCTATCAGCCCCTGTCCTCACCAAGTCCCACTCACCTATCAGCCCCCTGTCCTCACCAAGTCCCACTCACCTATCAGCCCCTGACCTCACCAAGTCCCACTCCCCTATCAGTCTCTGTCCTCCCCAAGTCCAACTCACCTATCAGCCCCTGTCCTCACCAAGTCCCACTCACCTATCAGTCTCTGTCCTCCCCAAGTCCCACTCACCTATCAGCCCCTGTCCTCACCGAGTCCCACTCACATATCAGTCCCTGTCCTCACCAAGTCCCACTCACCTATCAGCTCCTGTCCTCACCAAGTCCCACTCACCTATCAGCCCCTGTCCTCACCATATCCCACTCACCTATCAGCCCCTGTCCTCACCAAGTCCCACTCACCTATCAGCCCCTGTCCTCACCATATCCCACTCACCTATCAGCCCCCTGTCCTCACCAAGTCCCACTCACCTATCAGCCCCTGTACTCACCAAGCCCCACTCACCTATCAGCCCCTGCCCTCACCAAGCCCCACTCACCTATCAGCCCCCTGTCCTCACCAAGTCCCACTCACATATCAGCCTCTGTCCTCACCAAGTCCCACTCACCTATCAGCCCCCGTCCTCACCAAGTCCCACTCACCTATCAGCCCCTGTTATCACCAAGTCCCACTCACCTATCAGCCCCTGTCCTCACCAAGTCCCACTCACCTATCAGCCCCTGTCCTCACCAAGTCCCACTCACCTATCAGCCCCTGTCCTCACCAAGTCCCACTCACCTATCAGCCCCTGTCCTCACCATGTCCCACTCACCTATCAGCCCCCTGTCCTCACCAAGTCCCACTCACCTATCAGCCCCTCTACTCACCAAGTCCCACTCACCTATCAGCCCCTGTCCTCACCTAGTCCCACTCACCTATCAGCCCCTGTCCTCACCAAGTCCCACTCACCTATCAGCCCCCTGTCCTCACCAAGTCCCACTCACCTATCAGCCCCTGTCCTCACAATGTCCACTCACCTATCAGTCCCTGTCCTCCCCAAGTCCCACTCGCCTATCAGCCCCTGTCCTCACCAAGTCCCACTCATCTATCAGTCCCTGTCCTCACCAAGTCCTACTCACCTATCAGCCCCTGTCCTCACCAAGTCCCACTCACCTATCAGTCTCTGTCCACACCAAGTCCCACTCACCTGTCTGCCTCTGTCCTCCGCAAGTCCCACTCACCTATCTGCCCCTGTCCTCACCAAGTCCCACTCACCTATAAGCCCCCTGTACTCACCAAGTCCCACTCACCTATCAGCCCCTGTTCTCACCAAGTCCCACTCACCTATCAGTCTCTGTCCACACCAAGTCCCACTCACCATCAGTCTCTGTCCTCACCAATTCCCACTCACCTATCAGCCCCTGTCCTGCCCAAGTTCCACTCACCGATCAGTCTCTGTCCACACCAAGTCCCACTCACCATTAGCCCCTGTCCTCACCAAGTCCCACTCATCTATCAGCCCCTGTCCTCACCAAGTTCCACTCTCCTATCAGCCCCTGTCCTCACCAAGTTCCACTCACCTATCAGTCTCTGTCCTCACCAAGTCCCACTCACCTATCAGCCCCTGTCCTCACCAAGTCCCACTCACCTATCAGCCCCTGTCCTCACCAAGTCCCACTCACCTATCAGCCCCTGTCCTCACCAAGTCCCACTCTCCTATCAGCCCCTGTCCTCACCAAGTCCCACTCACCTATCAGTCTCTGTCCTCACCAAGTCCCACTCACCTATCAGCCCCTGTCCTCACCAAGTCCCACTCTCCTATCAGCCCCTGCCCTCAACAAGTCCCACTCACCTATCAGTCTCTGTCCTCACCAAATCCCACTCACCTATCAGCCCCTGTCCTCACCAAGTCCCACTCACCTACCAGCCCCTGTCCTCACCAAGTCCCACTCACCTATCAGCCCCTGTCCTCACCAAGTCCCACTCACCTATCAGCCCCTGTCCACACCAAGTCCACTCACCTATCAGTCTCTGTCCTCCCCAAGTCCACTCATCTATCAGCCACTGTCCTCACCAAGTCCCACTCACCTATCAGTCTCTGTCCTCACCAATTCCCACTCACCTATCAGCTCCTGTCCTCACCAAGTCCCACTCACCTATCAGCCCCTGTCCTCAGCAAGTCCCACTCACCTATCAGCCCCCTGTCCTCACCAAGTCCCACTCACCTATCAGCCCCTGTCCTCACCAAGTCCCACTCACCTATCAGCCCCTGTCCTCACCAAGTCCCACTCACCTATCAGCCCCTTTCCTCACCAAGTCCCACTCATCTATCAGCCCCTGTCCTCACCAAGTCCCACTCACCTATCAGTCTCTGTCCACACCAAGTCCCACTCACCTATCAGCCTCTGTCCTCCCCAAGTCCCACTCACCATCAGCCCCTGTCCTCACCAAGTCCCACTCATCTATCAGCCCCTGTCCTCACCAAGTCCCACTCACCTATCGGTCTCTGTCCACACCAAGTCCCACTCACCTATCAGCCTCTGACCTCCCCATGTCCCACTCACCATCAGCCCCTGTCCTCACCAAGTCCCACTCATCTATCAGCCCCTGCCCTCACCAAGTCCCACTCACCTATCAGCCCCTGTCCTCACCAAGTCCCACTCATCTATCAGCCCCTGTCCTCACCAAGTCCCACTCACATATCAGCCCCTGTCCTCAACAAGTCCCACACATCTATCAGTCCCTGTCCTCACCAAGTCCCACTCACCTATCAGCCCCTGTCCTCACCAAGTCCCACGCACCTATCAGCCCCTGTCCACACCAAGTCCACTCACCTATCAGTCTCTGTCCTCCCCAAGTCCACTCATCTATCAGCCCCTGTCCTCACCAAGTCCCACTCACCTATCAGTCTCTGTCCTCACCAATTCCCACTCACCTATCAGTCTCTGTCCTCACCAATTCCCACTCACCTATCAGCTCCTGTCCTCACCAAGTCCCACTCACATATCAGCCCCTGTCCTCACCAAGTCCCACTCACCCATCAGCCCCCTGTCCTCACCAAGTCCCACTCACCTATCAGCCCCTGTACTCACCAAGTCCCACTCACCTATCAGCCCCTGTCCTCACCAAGTCCCACTCACCTATCAGTCTCTGTCCTCACCAAGTCCTGCTCACCTATCAGCCCCTGTCCTCACCAAGTCCCACTCACCTATCAGTCTCTGTCCTCACCAAGTCGCACTCACCTATAAGCCCCTGTCCTCACCAAGTCCACTCACCTATCAGACTCTGTCCTCCCCAAGTCCACTCACGTATCAGTCTCTGTCCTCACCATGTCCCACTCACCTATCAGCTCCTGTCCTCACCAAGTCCCACTCACCTATCAGCCCCTGTCCTCACCAAGTCCCCCTCACCATCAGTCTCTGTCCTCACCAAGTCCCACTCACCTATCAGTCTCTGCCATCACCAAGTCCCACTCACCGATCAGACTCTGTCCTCACCAAGTCCCACTCACCTATCAGTCTCTGTCCTCACCAAGTCCCACTCACCGATCAGTCTCTGTCCACACCAAGTCCCACTCACCGATCAGTCTCTGTCCTCAACAAGTCCACTTACCTATCAGCCCCTGTCCTCACCAAGTTCCAACCACCTATCAGTCTCTGTCCTCAACAAGTCCACTTACCTATCAGCCCCTGTCCTCACCAAGTTCCACTCACCTATCAGTCTCTGTCCTCAACAAGTCCACTTACCTATCAGCCCCTGTCCTCACCAAGTCCCACTCACCTATCAGTCCCCTGTCCTCACCATGTCCCACTCACCTATCAGCCCCTTTCCTCACCAAGTCCCACTCACCTATCAGCCCCCTATCCACACCAAGTCCCACTCACCAATCTGTCTCTGTCCTCACCAAGTCCCACTCACCTATCAGTCTCTGTCCTCACCAAGTCCCATTCACCTATCAGCCCCTGTCCTCACCAAGCCCCACTTACCTATCAGCCCCTGTCCTCACCAAGTCCCACTCATCTATCAGCCCCTGTCCTCACCAAGTCCCACTCACCTATCAGCCCCTGTCATCACCAAGTCCCACTCACCTTTCAGCCCCTGTCCTCACCAAGTCCCACTCACCTATCAGCCCCTGTCCTCACCAAGTCCTACTCACCTATCAGCACCTGTCCTCCCCAAGTCCTGCTCACCTATCAGTCTCTGTCCTCACCAATTCCCACTCACCTATCAGCCCCTGTCCTCAGCAAGTCCCACTCACCTATCAGCCCCTGTCCTCACCAAGTCCCACTCACCTATCAGCTCCTGTCCTCCCCAAGTCCTGCTCACCTATCAGCCCCTGTCCTCACCAATTGCCACTCTCTTTTCAGCCCCTGTCCTCACCAAGTCCCACTCACCATCAGTCTCTGTCCTCACCAAGTCCCACTCACCTATCAGCCCCTGTCCTCTCCAAGTCCCACTCACCTATCAGCCCCTGTCCTCACCAAGTCCCACTCACCTATCAGCCCCTGTCCTCACCAAGTCCCACTCACCTATCAGCCCCTGTCCTCACCAAGTCCCACTCACCTATCAGCCCCTGTCCTCACCGTCCCACTCACCTATCAGCCCCTGTGCACAACAAGTCCCACTCACCTATGAGTCTCTGTCCACACTAAGTCCCACTCACCTATCAGCCTCTGTCCTCGCCAAGTCCCACTCAACTATCAGCCCCTGTCCTCATCAAGTCCCACTCACCTATCAGTCTCTGTCCTCACCAAGTCACACTCACCTATCAGCCCCTGTCCTCACGAAGTCCCACTCACCTATCAGCCCCCTGTCCTCACCAAGTCCCACTCAGCTATCAGTCTCTGTTCTCACCAAGTCCCACTCACCTATCAGCACCTGTCCTCACCAAGTCCCACTCACCTATCAGTCTCTGTCCTCACAAAGTCCCACTCACCTATCAGCACCTGTCCTCACCAAGTCCCACTCACCTATCAGCCCCTGTCCTCACCAAGTCCCACTCACCTATCAGCCCCCATGTCCACACCAAGTCCCACTGACCAATCAGTCTCTGTCCTCACCAAGTCCCACTCACCTATCAGCCCCTGTCCTCACCAAGTCCCACTCACCACCAGCCCCTGTCCTCACCAAGTCCCACTCACCTATCAGCCCCTGTCCTCCCCAAGTCCCGCTCACCATCAGCCCCTGTCCTCACCAAGTCCCACTCACCTATCAGCCCCTGCCCTCACCAAGTCCCACTCACCTATCAGCCCCTGCCCTCACCAAGTCCCACTCACCTATCAAGCCCCTGTCCTCACCAAGTCCCACTCACCTATCAGCCTCTGTCCTCACCAAGTCCCACTCACCTATCAGCCCCTGTCCTCACCAAGTCCCACTCACCTATCAGCCCCTGTTATCACCAAGTCCCACTCACCTATCAGCCC
Source organism: Somniosus microcephalus (assembly GCF_052327205.1). Taxonomy (NCBI): domain Eukaryota; kingdom Metazoa; phylum Chordata; class Chondrichthyes; order Squaliformes; family Somniosidae; genus Somniosus; species Somniosus microcephalus. Next base: position 53,405 of record NW_028225875.1, read on the forward strand.
CTGTCCTCACCAAGTCCCACTCACCTATCAGCCCCTGTCCTCACCATGTCCCACTCACCTATCAGCCTCCTGTCCTCACCAAGTCCCACTCACCTATCAGCCCCTGTCCTCACCAAGTCCCACTCACCTATCAGCCCCTGTCGTCACCAAGTCCCACTCACCTATCAGCCCCTGTCCTCACCATATCCCACTCACCTATCAGCCCCCTGGCCTCACCAAGTCCCACTCACCTATCAGCCCCTGTACTCACCAAGTCCCACTCACCGATCAGCACCTGTCTCACCAAGTCCCACTCACCTATCAGCCCCCTGTCCTCACCAAGTCCCACTCACCTATCAGCCCCTGCCCTCACCAAGTCCCACTCACCTATCAGCCCCTGTCCTCACCAAGTCCCACTCACCTTTCAGCCTCTGGCCTCACCAAGTCCCACTCACCTATCAGACCCTGTCCTCACCAAGTCCCACTCACCTATCAGCCCCTGTCCTCACCAAGTCCCACTCACCTATCAGTCTCTGTCCACACCAAGTCCCACTCACCTATCAGCCTCTGTCCTCCCCAAGTCCCACTCACCTATCAGCCCCTGTCCTCCCGAAGTCCCACTCACCTATCAGCCCCTGTCCTCACCAAGTCCCACTCATCTATCAGTCCCTGTCCTCACCAAGTCCCACTCACCATCAGCCCCTGTCCTCACCAAGTCCCACTCACCTATCAGCCCCTGTCCTCCCCAAGTCCTGCTCACCATCAGCCCCTGTCCTCACCAAGTCCCACTCACCTATCAGCCCCTGCCCTCACCAAGCCCCACTCACCTATCAGCCCCTGCCCTCACCAAGTCCCACTCACCTATCAGCCCCCTGTCTTCACCAAGTCCCACTCACCTATCAGCCTCTGTCCTCACCAAGTCCCACTCACCTATCAGCCCCTGTCCTCACCAAGTCCCACTCACCTATGAGCCCCTGTTATCACCAAGTCCCACTCACCTATCAGCCCTTGTCCTCACCAAGTCCCACTCACCTATCAGCCCCTGTCCTCACCATGCCCCACTCACCTATCAGCCCCCTGTCCGCACCAAGTCCCACTCACCTATCAGCCCCTGTCCACACCAAGTCCCACTCACCTATCAGCCCCTGTCCTCACGAAGTCCCACTCACCTATCAGCCCCTGTCCTCACCATGTCCCACTCACCTATCAGCCGCCTGTCCTCACCAAGTCCCACTCACCTATCAGCCCCTGTACTCACCAAGTCCCACTCACCGATCAGCCCGTCCTCACCAAGTCCCACTCACCTATCAGCCCCTCTCCTCACAATTTCCACTCACCTATCAGTCCCTGTCCTCCCCAAGTCCCACTCGCCTATCAGCACCTGTCCTCACCAAGTCCCACTCATCTATCAGTCCCTGTCCTCCCCTAGTCCCACTCGCCTATCAGCCTCTGTCCTCCGCAAGTCCCACTCACCTATCAGCCCCTGTCCTCACCAAGTCCCACTCACCTATCAGTCTCTGTCCTCCCCAAGTCCCACTCACCTATCAGCCCCTGTCCTCAACAAGTCCCACTCACCTATCAGTCTCTGTCCTCCCCAAGTCCCACTCACCTATCAGCCCCTGTCCTCACCAAGTCCCACTCACCTATCAGCTCCTGTCCTCACCAAGTCCCACTCACCTATCAGCCCCTGTCCTCAGCAAGTCCCACTCACCTATCAGCTCCTGTCCTCACCAAGTCCCACTCACCTGTCAGCCCCTGTCCTCACCAAGTCCCACTCACCTTTCAGTCCCTGTCCTCACCAAGTCCCACTCACCTATCAGCCCCTGTCCTCACCAAGTCCCACTCACCTTCAGCCCCTGTCCTCACCAAGTCCCACTCACCTATCAGCCCCTGTCCTCCCCAAGTCCTGCTCACCATCAGCCCCTGTCCTCACCAAGTCCCATTCACCTATCAGCCCCTGCCCTCACGAAGTCCCACTCACCTATCAGCCCCTGCCCTCACCAAGCCCCACTCACCTATCAGCCCCCTGTCCTCACCAAGTCCCACTCACATATCAGCCTCTGTCCTCACCAAGTCCCACTCACCTATCAGCCCCCGTCCTCACCAAGTCCCACTCACCTATCAGCCCCTGTTATCACCAAGTCCCACTCACCTATCAGCCCCTGTCCTCACCATGTCCCACTCACCTATCAGCCCCCTGTCCTCACCAAGTCCCCCTCACCTATCAGCCCCTCTACTCACCAAGTCCCATTCACCTATCAGCCCCTGTCCTCACCAAGTCCCACTCACCTATCAGCCTCTGTCCTCACCAAGTCCCACTCACCTATCAGCCCCCTGTCCTCACCAAGTCCCACTCACCTATCAGCCCCTGTCCTCACAATGTCCACTCACCTATCAGTCCCTGTCCTCCCCAAGTCCCACTCGCCTATCAGCCCCTGTCCTCACCAAGTCCCACTCATCTATCAGTCCCTGTCCTCACCAAGTCCTACTCACCTATCAGTCTCTGACCTCACCAAGCCCCACTCACCTATCAGCCCCTGTCCTCACCAAGTCCCACTCACCTATCAGTCTCTGTCCACACCAAGTCCCACTCACCTATCTGCCTCTGTCCTCCGCAAGTCCCACTCACCTATCAGCCCCTGTCCTCACCAAGTCCCACTCACCTATAAGCCCCCTGTACTCACCAAGTCCCACTCACCTATCAGCCCCTGTCCTCACCAAGTCCCACTCACCTATCAGTCTCTGTCCACACCAAGTCCCACTCACCATCAGTCTCTGTCCTCACCAAGTCCCACTCACCTAGTCCCACTCACCTATCAGCCCCTGTCCTCACCAAGTCCCACTCACCTATCAGCCCCCTGTCCTCACCAAGTCCCACTCACCTATCAGCCCCTGTCCTCACCAAGTCCCACTCACCTATCAGCCCCTGTCCTCACCAAGTCCCACTCACCTATCAGCCCCTGTCCTCACCAAGTCCCACTCATCTATCAGCCCCTGTCCTCACTAAGTCCCACTCACCTATCAGTCTCTGTCCACACCAAGTCCCACTCACCTATCAGCCTCTGTCCTCCCCAAGTCCCACTCACCATCAGCCCCTGTCCTCACCAAGTCCCACTCATCTATCAGCCCCTGTCCTCACCAAGTCCCACTCACCTATCAGCCCCTGTCCTCACCAAGTCCCACTCACCATCAGCCCCTATCCTCACCAAGTCCCACTCATCTATCAGCCCCTGTCCTCACCAAGTCCCACTCACCTATCAGCCCCTGTCCTCACCAAGTCCCACTCATCTATCAGCCCCTGTCCTCACCAAGTCCCACTCACCTATCAGCCCCTGTCCTCAACAAGTCCCACTCATCTATCAGTCCCTGTCCTCACCAAGTCCCACTCACCTATCAGCCCCTGTCCTCACCAAGTCCCACTCAACTATCAGCCCCTGTCCACACCATGTCCACTCACCTATCAGTCTCTGTCCTCCCCAAGTCCACTCATCTATCAGCCCTTGCCCTCACCATGTCCCACTCACCTATCAGTCTCTGTCCTCACCAATTCCCACTCACCTATCAGTCTCTGTCCTCACCAATTCCCACTCACCTATCAGCTCCTGTCCTCACCAAGTCCCACTCACCTATCAGCCCCTGTCCTCACCAAGTCCCACTCACCCATCAGCCCCCTGTCCTCACCAAGTCCCACTCACCTATCAGCCCCTGTACTCACCAAGTCCCACTCACCTATCAGCCCCTGTCCTCACCAAGTCCCACTCACCTATCAGTCTCTGTCCTCACCAAGTCCTGCTCACCTATCAGCCCCTGTCCTCACTAAGTCCCACTCACCTATCAGTCTCCGTCCTCACCAAGTCCCACTCACCTATCAGCCCCTGTCCTCCCCAAGTCCCACTCACCTATCAGCCCCTCTCCTCACAATTTCCACTCACCTATCAGTCCCTGTCCTCCCCAAGTCCCACTCGCCTATCAGCACCTGTCCTCACCAAGTCCCACTCATCTATCAGTCCCTGTCCTCACCAAGTCCCACTCACCTATCAGTCTCTGTCCTCACCAAGTCCCACTCACCTATCAGCCCCTGTCCTCACCAAGTCCCACTCACCTATCAGTCTCTGTCCACACCAAGTCCCACTCACCTATCAGCCTCTGTCCTCCGCAAGTCCCACTCACCTATCAGCCCCTGTCCTCACCAAGTCCCACTCACCTATCAGTCTCTGTCCTCCCCAAGTCCCACTCACCTATCAGCCCCTGTCCTCACCAAGTCCCACTCACCTATCAGTCTCTGTCCACACCAAGTCCCACTCACCTATCTGCCTCTGTCCTCCGCAAGTCCCACTCACCTATCAGCCCCTGTCCTCACCAAGTCCCACTCACCTATAAGCCCCCTGTACTCACCAAGTCCCACTCACCTATCAGCCCCTGTCCTCACCAAGTCCCACTCACCTATCAGTCTCTGTCCACACCAAGTCCCACTCACCATCAGTCTCTGTCCTCACCAAGTCCCACTCACCTAGTCCCACTCACCTATCAGCCCCTGTCCTCACCAAGTCCCACTCACCTATCAGCCCCCTGTCCTCACCAAGTCCCACTCACCTATCAGCCCCTGTCCTCACCAAGTCCCACTCACCTATCAGCCCCTGTCCTCACCAAGTCCCACTCACCTATCAGCCCCTGTCCTCACCAAGTCCCACTCATCTATCAGCCCCTGTCCTCACCAAGTCCCACTCACCTATCAGTCTCTGTCCACACCAAGTCCCACTCACCTATCAGCCTCTGTCCTCCCCAAGTCCCACTCACCATCAGCCCCTGTCCTCACCAAGTCCCACTCATCTATCAGCCCCTGTCCTCACCAAGTCCCACTCACCTATCAGCCCCTGTCCTCACCAAGTCCCACTCACCATCAGCCCCTATCCTCACCAAGTCCCACTCATCTATCAGCCCCTGTCCTCACCAAGTCCCACTCACCTATCAGCCCCTGTCCTCACCAAGTCCCACTCATCTATCAGCCCCTGTCCTCACCAAGTCCCACTCACCTATCAGCCCCTGTCCTCAACAAGTCCCACTCATCTATCAGTCCCTGTCCTCACCAAGTCCCACTCACCTATCAGCCCCTGACCTCACCAAGTCCCACTCAACTATCAGCCCCTGTCCACACCAAGTCCACTCACCTATCAGTCTCTGTCCTCCCCAAGTCCACTCATCTATCAGCCCTTGCCCTCACCATGTCCCACTCACCTATCAGTCTCTGTCCTCACCAATTCCCACTCACCTATCAGTCTCTGTCCTCACCAATTCCCACTCACCTATCAGCTCCTGTCCTCACCAAGTCCCACTCACCTATCAGCCCCTGTCCTCACCAAGTCCCACTCACCCATCAGCCCCCTGTCCTCACCAAGTCCCACTCACCTATCAGCCCCTGTACTCACCAAGTCCCACTCACCTATCAGCCCCTGTCCTCACCAAGTCCCACTCACCTATCAGTCTCTGTCCTCACCAAGTCCTGCTCACCTATCAGCCCCTGTCCTCACTAAGTCCCACTCACCTATCAGTCTCCGTCCTCACCAAGTCCCACTCACCTATCAGCCCCTGTCCTCCCCAAGTCCCACTCACCTATCAGCCCCTCTCCTCACAATTTCCACTCACCTATCAGTCCCTGTCCTCCCCAAGTCCCACTCGCCTATCAGCACCTGTCCTCACCAAGTCCCACTCATCTATCAGTCCCTGTCCTCACCAAGTCCCACTCACCTATCAGTCTCTGTCCTCACCAAGTCCCACTCACCTATCAGCCCCTGTCCTCACCAAGTCCCACTCACCTATCAGTCTCTGTCCACACCAAGTCCCACTCACCTATCAGCCTCTGTCCTCCGCAAGTCCCACTCACCTATCAGCCCCTGTCCTCACCAAGTCCCACTCACCTATCAGTCTCTGTCCTCCCCAAGTCCCACTCACCTATCAGCCCCTGTCCTCAACAAGTCCCACTCACCTATCAGTCTCTGTCCTCCCCAAGTCCCACTCACCTATCAGCCCCTGTCCTCACCAAGTCCCACTCACATATCAGTCCCTGTCCTCACCAAGTCCCACTCACCTATCAGCTCCTGTCCTCACCAAGTCCCACTCACCTATCAGCCCCTGTCCTCACCAAGTCCCACTCACCTTTCAGTCCCTGTCCTCACCAAGTCCCACTCAACTATCAGCCCCTGTCCTCACCAAGTCCCACTCACCTTCAGCCCCTGTCCTCACCAAGTCCCACTCACCTATCAGCCCCTGTCCTCCCCAAGTCCTGCTGACCATCAGCCCCTGTCCTCACCAAGTCCCATTCACCTATCAGCCCCTGCCCTCACCAAGTCCCACTCACCTATCAGCCCCTGCCCTCACCAAGCCCCACTCACCTATCAGCCCCCTGTCCTCACCAAGTCCCACTCACATATCAGCCTCTGTCCTCACCAAGTCCCACTCACCCATCAGCCCCCGTTCTCACCAAGTCCCACTCACCTATCAGCCCCTGTTATCACCAAGTCCCACTCACCTTTCAGCCCCTGTCCTCACCAAGTCCCCCTCACCTATCAGCCCCTCTACTCACGAAGTCCCACTCACCTATCAGCCCCTGTCCTCACCAAGTCCCACTCACCTATCAGCCTCTGTCCTCACCAAGTCCCACTCACCTATCAGCCCCCTGTCCTCACCAAGTCCCACTCACCTATCAGCCCCTGTCCTCACAATGTCCACTCACCTATCAGTCCCTGTCCTCCCCAAGTCCCACTCGCCTATCAGCCCCTGTCCTCACCAAGTCCCACTCATCTATCAGTCCCTGTCCTCACCAAGTCCTACTCACCTATCAGTCTCTGACCTCACCAAGCCCCACTCACCTATCAGCCCCTGTCCTCACCAAGTCCCACTCACCTATCAGTCTCTGTCCACACCAAGTCCCACTCACCTATCTGCCTCTGTCCTCCGCAAGTCCCACTCACCTATCAGCCCCTGTCCTCACCAAGTCCCACTCACCTGTAAGCCCCCTGTACTCACCAAGTCCCACTCACCTATCAGCCCCTGTCCTCACCAAGTCCCACTCACCTATCAGTCTCTGTCCACACCAAGTCCCACTCACCATCAGTCTCTGTCCTCACCAAGTCCCACTCACCTAGTCCCACTCACCTATCAGCCCCTGTCCTCACCAAGTCCCACTCACCAATCAGCCCCCTGTCCTCACCAAGTCCCACTCACCTATCAGCCCCTGTCCTCACCAAGTCCCACTCACCTATCAGCCCCTGTCCTCACCAAGTCCCACTCACCTATCAGCCCCTGTCCTCACCAAGTCCCACTCATCTATCAGCCCCTGTCCTCACCAAGTCCCACTCACCTATCAGTCTCTGTCCACACCAAGTCCCACTCACCTATCAGCCTCTGTCCTCCCCAAGTCCCACTCACCATCAGCCCCTGTCCTCACCAAGTCCCACTCATCTATCAGCCCCTGTCCTCACCAAGTCCCACTCACCTATCAGTCTCTGTCCACACCAAGTCCCACTCACCTATCAGCCTCTGTCCTCCCCAAGTCCCACTCACCATCAGCCCCTATCCTCACCAAGTCCCACTCATCTATCAGCCCCTGTCCTCACCAAGTCCCACTCACCTATCAGCCCCTGTCCTCACCAAGTCCCACTCATCTATCAGCCCCTGTCCTCACCAAGTCCCACTCATCTATCAGTCCCTGTCCTCACCAAGTCCCACTCACCTATCAGTCTCTGTCCTCACCAAGTCCCACTCACCTATCAGCCCCTGTCCTCACCAAGTCCCACTCACCTATCAGTCTCTGTCCACACCAAGTCCCACTCACCTATCAGCCTCTGTCCTCCGCAAGTCCCACTCACCTATCAGCCCCTGTCCTCACCAAGTCCCACTCACCTATCAGTCTCTGTCCTCCCCAAGTCCCACTCACCTATCAGCCCCTGTCCTCAACAAGTCCCACTCACCTATCAGTCTCTGTCCTCCCCAAGTCCCACTCACCTATCAGCCCCTGTCCTCACCAAGTCCCACTCACATATCAGTCCCTGTCCTCACCAAGTCCCACTCACCTATCAGCTCCTGTCCTCACCAAGTCCCACTCACCTATCAGCCCCTGTCCTCACCAAGTCCCACTCACCTTTCAGTCCCTGTCCTCACCAAGTCCCACTCAACTATCAGCCCCTGTCCTCACCAAGTCCCACTCACCTTCAGCCCCTGTCCTCACCAAGTCCCACTCACCTATCAGCCCCTGTCCTCCCCAAGTCCTGCTGACCATCAGCCCCTGTCCTCACCAAGTCCCATTCACCTATCAGCCCCTGCCCTCACCAAGTCCCACTCACCTATCAGCCCCTGCCCTCACCAAGCCCCACTCACCTATCAGCCCCCTGTCCTCACCAAGTCCCACTCACATATCAGCCTCTGTCCTCACCAAGTCCCACTCACCCATCAGCCCCCGTTCTCACCAAGTCCCACTCACCTATCAGCCCCTGTTATCACCAAGTCCCACTCACCTTTCAGCCCCTGTCCTCACCAAGTCCCCCTCACCTATCAGCCCCTCTACTCACGAAGTCCCACTCACCTATCAGCCCCTGTCCTCACCAAGTCCCACTCACCTATCAGCCTCTGTCCTCACCAAGTCCCACTCACCTATCAGCCCCCTGTCCTCACCAAGTCCCACTCACCTATCAGCCCCTGTCCTCACAATGTCCACTCACCTATCAGTCCCTGTCCTCCCCAAGTCCCACTCGCCTATCAGCCCCTGTCCTCACCAAGTCCCACTCATCTATCAGTCCCTGTCCTCACCAAGTCCTACTCACCTATCAGTCTCTGACCTCACCAAGCCCCACTCACCTATCAGCCCCTGTCCTCACCAAGTCCCACTCACCTATCAGTCTCTGTCCACACCAAGTCCCACTCACCTATCTGCCTCTGTCCTCCGCAAGTCCCACTCACCTATCAGCCCCTGTCCTCACCAAGTCCCACTCACCTGTAAGCCCCCTGTACTCACCAAGTCCCACTCACCTATCAGCCCCTGTCCTCACCAAGTCCCACTCACCTATCAGTCTCTGTCCACACCAAGTCCCACTCACCATCAGTCTCTGTCCTCACCAAGTCCCACTCACCTAGTCCCACTCACCTATCAGCCCCTGTCCTCACCAAGTCCCACTCACCAATCAGCCCCCTGTCCTCACCAAGTCCCACTCACCTATCAGCCCCTGTCCTCACCAAGTCCCACTCACCTATCAGCCCCTGTCCTCACCAAGTCCCACTCACCTATCAGCCCCTGTCCTCACCAAGTCCCACTCATCTATCAGCCCCTGTCCTCACCAAGTCCCACTCACCTATCAGTCTCTGTCCACACCAAGTCCCACTCACCTATCAGCCTCTGTCCTCCCCAAGTCCCACTCACCATCAGCCCCTGTCCTCACCAAGTCCCACTCATCTATCAGCCCCTGTCCTCACCAAGTCCCACTCACCTATCAGTCTCTGTCCACACCAAGTCCCACTCACCTATCAGCCTCTGTCCTCCCCAAGTCCCACTCACCATCAGCCCCTATCCTCACCAAGTCCCACTCATCTATCAGCCCCTGTCCTCACCAAGTCCCACTCACCTATCAGCCCCTGTCCTCACCAAGTCCCACTCATCTATCAGCCCCTGTCCTCACCAAGTCCCACTCACCTATCAGCCCCTGTCCTCAACAAGTCCCACTCATCTATCAGTCCCTGTCCTCACCAAGTCCCACTCACCTATCAGCCCCTGTCCTCACCAAGTCCCACTCACCTATCAGCCCCCGTCCACACCAATTCCCACTCACCTATCAGTCTCTGCCCTCACCAATTCCCACTCACCTATCAGCTCCTGTCCTCACCAAGTCCCACTCACCTATCAGCCCCTGTCCTCACCAAGTCCCACTCACCCATCAGCCCCCTGTCCTCACCAAGTCCCACTCACCTATCAGCCCCTGTACTCACCAAGTCCCACTCACCTATCAGCCCCTGTCCTCACCAAGTCCCACTCACCTATCAGTCTCTGTCCTCACCAAGTCCACTCACCTATCAGACTCTGTCCTCCCCAAGTCCACTCACGTATCAGTCTCTGTCCTCACCATGTCCCACTGACCTATCAGCTCCTGTCCTTACCAAGTCCCACTCACCTATCAGCCCCTGTCCTCACCAAGTCCCCCTCACCATCAGTCTCTGTCCTCACCAAGTCCGACTCACCTATCAGTCTCTGCCCTCACCAAGTCCCACTCACCGATCAGTCTCTGTCCTCACCAAGTCCCACTCACCTATCAGTCTCTGTCCTCACCAAGTCCCACTCACCGATCAGTCTCTGTCCTCACCAAGTCCCACTCACCTATCAGTCTCTGTCCTCACCAAGTCCCACTCACCGATCAGTCTCTGTCCTCACCAAGTCCCACTCACCTATCAGCCCCTGCCCTCACCAAGTCCCACTCACCTATCAAGCCCCTGTCCTCACCAAGTCCCACTCACCTATCAGCCTCTGTCCTCACCAAGTCCCACTCACCTATCAGCCCCTGTCCTCACCAAGTCCCACTCACCTATCAGCCCCTGTTATCACCAAGTCCCACTCACCTATCAGCCCCTGTCCTCACCAAGTCCCACTCACCTATCAGCCCCTGTCCTCACCATGTCCCACTCACCTATCAGCCTCCTGTCCTCACCAAGTCCCACTCACCTATCAGCCCCTGTCCTCACCAAGTCCCACTCACCTATCAGCCCCTGTCGTCACCAAGTCCCACTCACCTATCAGCCCCTGTCCTCACCATATCCCACTCACCTATCAGCCCCCTGGCCTCACCAAGTCCCACTCACCTATCAGCCCCTGTACTCACCAAGTCCCACTCACCGATCAGCACCTGTCTCACCAAGTCCCACTCACCTATCAGCCCCCTGTCCTCACCAAGTCCCACTCACCTATCAGCCCCTGCCCTCACCAAGTCCCACTCACCTATCAGCCCCTGTCCTCACCAAGTCCCACTCACCTTTCAGCCTCTGGCCTCACCAAGTCCCACTCACCTATCAGACCCTGTCCTCACCAAGTCCCACTCACCTATCAGCCCCTGTCCTCACCAAGTCCCACTCACCTATCAGTCTCTGTCCACACCAAGTCCCACTCACCTATCAGCCTCTGTCCTCCCCAAGTCCCACTCACCTATCAGCCCCTGTCCTCCCGAAGTCCCACTCACCTATCAGCCCCTGTCCTCACCAAGTCCCACTCATCTATCAGTCCCTGTCCTCACCAAGTCCCACTCACCATCAGCCCCTGTCCTCACCAAGTCCCACTCACCTATCAGCCCCTGTCCTCCCCAAGTCCTGCTCACCATCAGCCCCTGTCCTCACCAAGTCCCACTCACCTATCAGCCCCTGCCCTCACCAAGCCCCACTCACCTATCAGCCCCTGCCCTCACCAAGTCCCACTCACCTATCAGCCCCCTGTCCTCACCAAGTCCCACTCACCTATCAGCCTCTGTCCTCACCAAGTCCCACTCACCTATCAGCCCCTGTCCTCACCAAGTCCCACTCACCTATGAGCCCCTGTTATCACCAAGTCCCACTCACCTATCAGCCCTTGTCCTCACCAAGTCCCACTCACCTATCAGCCCCTGTCCTCACCATGCCCCACTCACCTATCAGCCCCCTGTCCGCACCAAGTCCCACTCACCTATCAGCCCCTGTCCACACCAAGTCCCACTCACCTATCAGCCCCTGTCCTCACGAAGTCCCACTCACCTATCAGCCCCTGTCCTCACCATGTCCCACTCACCTATCAGCCGCCTGTCCTCACCAAGTCCCACTCACCTATCAGCCCCTGTACTCACCAAGTCCCACTCACCGATCAGCCCGTCCTCACCAAGTCCCACTCACCTATCAGCCCCTCTCCTCACAATTTCCACTCACCTATCAGTCCCTGTCCTCCCCAAGTCCCACTCGCCTATCAGCACCTGTCCTCACCAAGTCCCACTCATCTATCAGTCCCTGTCCTCCCCTAGTCCCACTCGCCTATCAGCCTCTGTCCTCCGCAAGTCCCACTCACCTATCAGCCCCTGTCCTCACCAAGTCCCACTCACCTATCAGTCTCTGTCCTCCCCAAGTCCCACTCACCTATCAGCCCCTGTCCTCAACAAGTCCCACTCACCTATCAGTCTCTGTCCTCCCCAAGTCCCACTCACCTATCAGCCCCTGTCCTCACCAAGTCCCACTCACCTATCAGCTCCTGTCCTCACCAAGTCCCACTCACCTATCAGCCCCTGTCCTCAGCAAGTCCCACTCACCTATCAGCTCCTGTCCTCACCAAGTCCCACTCACCTATCAGCCCCTGTCCTCACCAAGTCCCACTCACCTTTCAGTCCCTGTCCTCACCAAGTCCCACTCACCTATCAGCCCCTGTCCTCACCAAGTCCCACTCACCTTCAGCCCCTGTCCTCACCAAGTCCCACTCACCTATCAGCCCCTGTCCTCCCCAAGTCCTGCTCACCATCAGCCCCTGTCCTCACCAAGTCCCATTCACCTATCAGCCCCTGCCCTCACCAAGTCCCACTCACCTATCAGCCCCTGCCCTCACCAAGCCCCACTCACCTATCAGCCCCCTGTCCTCACCAAGTCCCACTCACATATCAGCCTCTGTCCTCACCAAGTCCCACTCACCTATCAGCCCCCGTCCTCACCAAGTCCCACTCACCTATCAGCCCCTGTTATCACCAAGTCCCACTCACCTATCAGCCCCTGTCCTCACCATGTCCCACTCACCTATCAGCCCCCTGTCCTCACCAAGTCCCCCTCACCTATCAGCCCCTCTACTCACCAAGTCCCATTCACCTATCAGCCCCTGTCCTCACCAAGTCCCACTCACCTATCAGCCTCTGTCCTCACCAAGTCCCACTCACCTATCAGCCCCCTGTCCTCACCAAGTCCCACTCACCTATCAGCCCCTGTCCTCACAATGTCCACTCACCTATCAGTCCCTGTCCTCCCCAAGTCCCACTCGCCTATCAGCCCCTGTCCTCACCAAGTCCCACTCATCTATCAGTCCCTGTCCTCACCAAGTCCTACTCACCTATCAGTCTCTGACCTCACCAAGCCCCACTCACCTATCAGCCCGTCCTCACCAAGTCCCACTCACCTATCAGTCTCTGTCCACACCAAGTCCCACTCACCTATCTGCCTCTGTCCTCCGCAAGTCCCACTCACCTATCAGCCCCTGTCCTCACCAAGTCCCACTCACCTATAAGCCCCCTGTACTCACCAAGTCCCACTCACCTATCAGCCCCTGTCCTCACCAAGTCCCACTCACCTATCAGTCTCTGTCCACACCAAGTCCCACTCACCATCAGTCTCTGTCCTCACCAAGTCCCACTCACCTAGTCCCACTCACCTATCAGCCCCTGTCCTCACCAAGTCCCACTCACCTATCAGCCCCCTGTCCTCACCAAGTCCCACTCACCTATCAGCCCCTGTCCTCACCAAGTCCCACTCACCTATCAGCCCCTGTCCTCACCAAGTCCCACTCACCTATCAGCCCCTGTCCTCACCAAGTCCCACTCATCTATCAGCCCCTGTCCTCACTAAGTCCCACTCACCTATCAGTCTCTGTCCACACCAAGTCCCACTCACCTATCAGCCTCTGTCCTCCCCAAGTCCCACTCACCATCAGCCCCTGTCCTCACCAAGTCCCACTCATCTATCAGCCCCTGTCCTCACCAAGTCCCACTCACCTATCAGCCCCTGTCCTCACCAAGTCCCACTCACCATCAGCCCCTATCCTCACCAAGTCCCACTCATCTATCAGCCCCTGTCCTCACCAAGTCCCACTCACCTATCAGCCCCTGTCCTCACCAAGTCCCACTCATCTATCAGCCCCTGTCCTCACCAAGTCCCACTCACCTATCAGCCCCTGTCCTCAACAAGTCCCACTCATCTATCAGTCCCTGTCCTCACCAAGTCCCACTCACCTATCAGCCCCTGTCCTCACCAAGTCCCACTCAACTATCAGCCCCTGTCCACACCATGTCCACTCACCTATCAGTCTCTGTCCTCCCCAAGTCCACTCATCTATCAGCCCTTGCCCTCACCATGTCCCACTCACCTATCAGTCTCTGTCCTCACCAATTCCCACTCACCTATCAGTCTCTGTCCTCACCAATTCCCACTCACCTATCAGCTCCTGTCCTCACCAAGTCCCACTCACCTATCAGCCCCTGTCCTCACCAAGTCCCACTCACCCATCAGCCCCCTGTCCTCACCAAGTCCCACTCACCTATCAGCCCCTGTACTCACCAAGTCCCACTCACCTATCAGCCCCTGTCCTCACCAAGTCCCACTCACCTATCAGTCTCTGTCCTCACCAAGTCCTGCTCACCTATCAGCCCCTGTCCTCACTAAGTCCCACTCACCTATCAGTCTCCGTCCTCACCAAGTCCCACTCACCTATCAGCCCCTGTCCTCCCCAAGTCCCACTCACCTATCAGCCCCTCTCCTCACAATTTCCACTCACCTATCAGTCCCTGTCCTCCCCAAGTCCCACTCGCCTATCAGCACCTGTCCTCACCAAGTCCCACTCATCTATCAGTCCCTGTCCTCACCAAGTCCCACTCACCTATCAGTCTCTGTCCTCACCAAGTCCCACTCACCTATCAGCCCCTGTCCTCACCAAGTCCCACTCACCTATCAGTCTCTGTCCACACCAAGTCCCACTCACCTATCAGCCTCTGTCCTCCGCAAGTCCCACTCACCTATCAGCCCCTGTCCTCACCAAGTCCCACTCACCTATCAGTCTCTGTCCTCCCCAAGTCCCACTCACCTATCAGCCCCTGTCCTCACCAAGTCCCACTCACCTATCAGTCTCTGTCCACACCAAGTCCCACTCACCTATCTGCCTCTGTCCTCCGCAAGTCCCACTCACCTATCAGCCCCTGTCCTCACCAAGTCCCACTCACCTATAAGCCCCCTGTACTCACCAAGTCCCACTCACCTATCAGCCCCTGTCCTCACCAAGTCCCACTCACCTATCAGTCTCTGTCCACACCAAGTCCCACTCACCATCAGTCTCTGTCCTCACCAAGTCCCACTCACCTAGTCCCACTCACCTATCAGCCCCTGTCCTCACCAAGTCCCACTCACCTATCAGCCCCCTGTCCTCACCAAGTCCCACTCACCTATCAGCCCCTGTCCTCACCAAGTCCCACTCACCTATCAGCCCCTGTCCTCACCAAGTCCCACTCACCTATCAGCCCCTGTCCTCACCAAGTCCCACTCATCTATCAGCCCCTGTCCTCACCAAGTCCCACTCACCTATCAGTCTCTGTCCACACCAAGTCCCACTCACCTATCAGCCTCTGTCCTCCCCAAGTCCCACTCACCATCAGCCCCTGTCCTCACCAAGTCCCACTCATCTATCAGCCCCTGTCCTCACCAAGTCCCACTCACCTATCAGCCCCTGTCCTCACCAAGTCCCACTCACCATCAGCCCCTATCCTCACCAAGTCCCACTCATCTATCAGCCCCTGTCCTCACCAAGTCCCACTCACCTATCAGCCCCTGTCCTCACCAAGTCCCACTCATCTATCAGCCCCTGTCCTCACCAAGTCCCACTCACCTATCAGCCCCTGTCCTCAACAAGTCCCACTCATCTATCAGTCCCTGTCCTCACCAAGTCCCACTCACCTATCAGCCCCTGACCTCACCAAGTCCCACTCAACTATCAGCCCCTGTCCACACCAAGTCCACTCACCTATCAGTCTCTGTCCTCCCCAAGTCCACTCATCTATCAGCCCTTGCCCTCACCATGTCCCACTCACCTATCAGTCTCTGTCCTCACCAATTCCCACTCACCTATCAGTCTCTGTCCTCACCAATTCCCACTCACCTATCAGCTCCTGTCCTCACCAAGTCCCACTCACCTATCAGCCCCTGTCCTCACCAAGTCCCACTCACCCATCAGCCCCCTGTCCTCACCAAGTCCCACTCACCTATCAGCCCCTGTACTCACCAAGTCCCACTCACCTATCAGCCCCTGTCCTCACCAAGTCCCACTCACCTATCAGTCTCTGTCCTCACCAAGTCCTGCTCACCTATCAGCCCCTGTCCTCACTAAGTCCCACTCACCTATCAGTCTCCGTCCTCACCAAGTCCCACTCACCTATCAGCCCCTGTCCTCCCCAAGTCCCACTCACCTATCAGCCCCTCTCCTCACAATTTCCACTCACCTATCAGTCCCTGTCCTCCCCAAGTCCCACTCGCCTATCAGCACCTGTCCTCACCAAGTCCCACTCATCTATCAGTCCCTGTCCTCACCAAGTCCCACTCACCTATCAGTCTCTGTCCTCACCAAGTCCCACTCACCTATCAGCCCCTGTCCTCACCAAGTCCCACTCACCTATCAGTCTCTGTCCACACCAAGTCCCACTCACCTATCAGCCTCTGTCCTCCGCAAGTCCCACTCACCTATCAGCCCCTGTCCTCACCAAGTCCCACTCACCTATCAGTCTCTGTCCTCCCCAAGTCCCACTCACCTATCAGCCCCTGTCCTCAACAAGTCCCACTCACCTATCAGTCTCTGTCCTCCCCAAGTCCCACTCACCTATCAGCCCCTGTCCTCACCAAGTCCCACTCACATATCAGTCCCTGTCCTCACCAAGTCCCACTCACCTATCAGCTCCTGTCCTCACCAAGTCCCACTCACCTATCAGCCCCTGTCCTCACCAAGTCCCACTCACCTTTCAGTCCCTGTCCTCACCAAGTCCCACTCAACTATCAGCCCCTGTCCTCACCAAGTCCCACTCACCTTCAGCCCCTGTCCTCACCAAGTCCCACTCACCTATCAGCCCCTGTCCTCCCCAAGTCCTGCTGACCATCAGCCCCTGTCCTCACCAAGTCCCATTCACCTATCAGCCCCTGCCCTCACCAAGTCCCACTCACCTATCAGCCCCTGCCCTCACCAAGCCCCACTCACCTATCAGCCCCCTGTCCTCACCAAGTCCCACTCACATATCAGCCTCTGTCCTCACCAAGTCCCACTCACCCATCAGCCCCCGTTCTCACCAAGTCCCACTCACCTATCAGCCCCTGTTATCACCAAGTCCCACTCACCTTTCAGCCCCTGTCCTCACCAAGTCCCCCTCACCTATCAGCCCCTCTACTCACGAAGTCCCACTCACCTATCAGCCCCTGTCCTCACCAAGTCCCACTCACCTATCAGCCTCTGTCCTCACCAAGTCCCACTCACCTATCAGCCCCCTGTCCTCACCAAGTCCCACTCACCTATCAGCCCCTGTCCTCACAATGTCCACTCACCTATCAGTCCCTGTCCTCCCCAAGTCCCACTCGCCTATCAGCCCCTGTCCTCACCAAGTCCCACTCATCTATCAGTCCCTGTCCTCACCAAGTCCTACTCACCTATCAGTCTCTGACCTCACCAAGCCCCACTCACCTATCAGCCCCTGTCCTCACCAAGTCCCACTCACCTATCAGTCTCTGTCCACACCAAGTCCCACTCACCTATCTGCCTCTGTCCTCCGCAAGTCCCACTCACCTATCAGCCCCTGTCCTCACCAAGTCCCACTCACCTGTAAGCCCCCTGTACTCACCAAGTCCCACTCACCTATCAGCCCCTGTCCTCACCAAGTCCCACTCACCTATCAGTCTCTGTCCACACCAAGTCCCACTCACCATCAGTCTCTGTCCTCACCAAGTCCCACTCACCTAGTCCCACTCACCTATCAGCCCCTGTCCTCACCAAGTCCCACTCACCAATCAGCCCCCTGTCCTCACCAAGTCCCACTCACCTATCAGCCCCTGTCCTCACCAAGTCCCACTCACCTATCAGCCCCTGTCCTCACCAAGTCCCACTCACCTATCAGCCCCTGTCCTCACCAAGTCCCACTCATCTATCAGCCCCTGTCCTCACCAAGTCCCACTCACCTATCAGTCTCTGTCCACACCAAGTCCCACTCACCTATCAGCCTCTGTCCTCCCCAAGTCCCACTCACCATCAGCCCCTGTCCTCACCAAGTCCCACTCATCTATCAGCCCCTGTCCTCACCAAGTCCCACTCACCTATCAGTCTCTGTCCACACCAAGTCCCACTCACCTATCAGCCTCTGTCCTCCCCAAGTCCCACTCACCATCAGCCCCTATCCTCACCAAGTCCCACTCATCTATCAGCCCCTGTCCTCACCAAGTCCCACTCACCTATCAGCCCCTGTCCTCACCAAGTCCCACTCATCTATCAGCCCCTGTCCTCAGCAAGTCCCACTCACCTATCAGCTCCTGTCCTCACCAAGTCCCACTCACCTATCAGCCCCTGTCCTCACCAAGTCCCACTCACCTTTCAGTCCCTGTCCTCACCAAGTCCCACTCACCTATCAGCCCCTGTCCTCACCAAGTCCCACTCACCTTCAGCCCCTGTCCTCACCAAGTCCCACTCACCTATCAGCCCCTGTCCTCCCCAAGTCCTGCTCACCATCAGCCCCTGTCCTCACCAAGTCCCATTCACCAATCAGCCCCTGCCCTCACCAAGTCCCACTCACCTATCAGCCCCTGCCCTCACCAAGCCCCACTCACCTATCAGCCCCCTGTCCTCACCAAGTCCCACTCACATATCAGCCTCTGTCCTCACCAAGTCCCACTCACCTATCAGCCCCCGTCCTCACCAAGTCCCACTCACCTATCAGCCCCTGTTATCACCAAGTCCCACTCACCTATCAGCCCCTGTCCTCACCATGTCCCACTCACCTATCAGCCCCCTGTCCTCACCAAGTCCCCCTCACCTATCAGCCCCTCTACTCACCAAGTCCCATTCACCTATCAGCCCCTGTCCTCACCAAGTCCCACTCACCTATCAGCCTCTGTCCTCACCAAGTCCCACTCACCTATCAGCCCCCTGTCCTCACCAAGTCCCACTCACCTATCAGCCCCTGTCCTCACAATGTCCACTCACCTATCAGTCCCTGTCCTCCCCAAGTCCCACTCGCCTATCAGCCCCTGTCCTCACCAAGTCCCACTCATCTATCAGTCCCTGTCCTCACCAAGTCCTACTCACCTATCAGTCTCTGACCTCACCAAGCCCCACTCACCTATCAGCCCCTGTCCTCACCAAGTCCCACTCACCTATCAGTCTCTGTCCACACCAAGTCCCACTCACCTATCTGCCTCTGTCCTCCGCAAGTCCCACTCACCTATCAGCCCCTGTCCTCACCAAGTCCCACTCACCTATAAGCCCCCTGTACTCACCAAGTCCCACTCACCTATCAGCCCCTGTCCTCACCAAGTCCCACTCACCTATCAGTCTCTGTCCACACCAAGTCCCACTCACCATCAGTCTCTGTCCTCACCAAGTCCCACTCACCTAGTCCCACTCACCTATCAGCCCCTGTCCTCACCAAGTCCCACTCACCTATCAGCCCCCTGTCCTCACCAAGTCCCACTCACCTATCAGCCCCTGTCCTCACCAAGTCCCACTCACCTATCAGCCCCTGTCCTCACCAAGTCCCACTCACCTATCAGCCCCTGTCCTCACCAAGTCCCACTCATCTATCAGCCCCTGTCCTCACTAAGTCCCACTCACCTATCAGTCTCTGTCCACACCAAGTCCCACTCACCTATCAGCCTCTGTCCTCCCCAAGTCCCACTCACCATCAGCCCCTGTCCTCACCAAGTCCCACTCATCTATCAGCCCCTGTCCTCACCAAGTCCCACTCACCTATCAGCCCCTGTCCTCACCAAGTCCCACTCACCATCAGCCCCTATCCTCACCAAGTCCCACTCATCTATCAGCCCCTGTCCTCACCAAGTCCCACTCACCTATCAGCCCCTGTCCTCACCAAGTCCCACTCATCTATCAGCCCCTGTCCTCACCAAGTCCCACTCACCTATCAGCCCCTGTCCTCAACAAGTCCCACTCATCTATCAGTCCCTGTCCTCACCAAGTCCCACTCACCTATCAGCCCCTGTCCTCACCAAGTCCCACTCAACTATCAGCCCCTGTCCACACCATGTCCACTCACCTATCAGTCTCTGTCCTCCCCAAGTCCACTCATCTATCAGCCCTTGCCCTCACCATGTCCCACTCACATATCAGTCTCTGTCCTCACCAATTCCCACTCACCTATCAGTCTCTGTCCTCACCAATTCCCACTCACCTATCAGCTCCTGTCCTCACCAAGTCCCACTCACCTATCAGCCCCTGTCCTCACCAAGTCCCACTCACCCATCAGCCCCCTGTCCTCACCAAGTCCCACTCACCTATCAGCCCCTGTACTCACCAAGTCCCACTCACCTATCAGCCCCTGTCCTCACCAAGTCCCACTCACCTATCAGTCTCCGTCCTCACCAAGTCCCACTCACCTATCAGCCCCTGTCCTCCCCAAGTCCCACTCACCTATCAGCCCCTCTCCTCACAATTTCCACTCACCTATCAGTCCCTGTCCTCCCCAAGTCCCACTCGCCTATCAGCACCTGTCCTCACCAAGTCCCACTCATCTATCAGTCCCTGTCCTCACCAAGTCCCACTCACCTATCAGTCTCTGTCCTCACCAAGTCCCACTCACCTATCAGCCCCTGTCCTCACCAAGTCCCACTCACCTATCAGTCTCTGTCCACACCAAGTCCCACTCACCTATCAGCCTCTGTCCTCCGCAAGTCCCACTCACCTATCAGCCCCTGTCCTCACCAAGTCCCACTCACCTATCAGTCTCTGTCCTCCCCAAGTCCCACTCACCTATCAGCCCCTGTCCTCAACAAGTCCCACTCACCTATCAGTCTCTGTCCTCCCCAAGTCCCACTCACCTATCAGCCCCTGTCCTCACCAAGTCCCACTCACATATCAGTCCCTGTCCTCACCAAGTCCCACTCACCTATCAGCTCCTGTCCTCACCAAGTCCCACTCACCTATCAGCCCCTGTCCTCACCAAGTCCCACTCACCTTTCAGTCCCTGTCCTCACCAAGTCCCACTCAACTATCAGCCCCTGTCCTCACCAAGTCCCACTCACCTTCAGCCCCTGTCCTCACCAAGTCCCACTCACCTATCAGCCCCTGTCCTCCCCAAGTCCTGCTGACCATCAGCCCCTGTCCTCACCAAGTCCCATTCACCTATCAGCCCCTGCCCTCACCAAGTCCCACTCACCTATCAGCCCCTGCCCTCACCAAGCCCCACTCACCTATCAGCCCCCTGTCCTCACCAAGTCCCACTCACATATCAGCCTCTGTCCTCACCAAGTCCCACTCACCCATCAGCCCCCGTTCTCACCAAGTCCCACTCACCTATCAGCCCCTGTTATCACCAAGTCCCACTCACCTTTCAGCCCCTGTCCTCACCAAGTCCCCCTCACCTATCAGCCCCTCTACTCACGAAGTCCCACTCACCTATCAGCCCCTGTCCTCACCAAGTCCCACTCACCTATCAGCCTCTGTCCTCACCAAGTCCCACTCACCTATCAGCCCCCTGTCCTCACCAAGTCCCACTCACCTATCAGCCCCTGTCCTCACAATGTCCACTCACCTATCAGTCCCTGTCCTCCCCAAGTCCCACTCGCCTATCAGCCCCTGTCCTCACCAAGTCCCACTCATCTATCAGTCCCTGTCCTCACCAAGTCCTACTCACCTATCAGTCTCTGACCTCACCAAGCCCCACTCACCTATCAGCCCCTGTCCTCACCAAGTCCCACTCACCTATCAGTCTCTGTCCACACCAAGTCCCACTCACCTATCTGCCTCTGTCCTCCGCAAGTCCCACTCACCTATCAGCCCCTGTCCTCACCAAGTCCCACTCACCTGTAAGCCCCCTGTACTCACCAAGTCCCACTCACCTATCAGCCCCTGTCCTCACCAAGTCCCACTCACCTATCAGTCTCTGTCCACACCAAGTCCCACTCACCATCAGTCTCTGTCCTCACCAAGTCCCACTCACCTAGTCCCACTCACCTATCAGCCCCTGTCCTCACCAAGTCCCACTCACCAATCAGCCCCCTGTCCTCACCAAGTCCCACTCACCTATCAGCCCCTGTCCTCACCAAGTCCCACTCACCTATCAGCCCCTGTCCTCACCAAGTCCCACTCACCTATCAGCCCCTGTCCTCACCAAGTCCCACTCATCTATCAGCCCCTGTCCTCACCAAGTCCCACTCACCTATCAGTCTCTGTCCACACCAAGTCCCACTCACCTATCAGCCTCTGTCCTCCCCAAGTCCCACTCACCATCAGCCCCTGTCCTCACCAAGTCCCACTCATCTATCAGCCCCTGTCCTCACCAAGTCCCACTCACCTATCAGTCTCTGTCCACACCAAGTCCCACTCACCTATCAGCCTCTGTCCTCCCCAAGTCCCACTCACCATCAGCCCCTATCCTCACCAAGTCCCACTCATCTATCAGCCCCTGTCCTCACCAAGTCCCACTCACCTATCAGCCCCTGTCCTCACCAAGTCCCACTCATCTATCAGCCCCTGTCCTCAGCAAGTCCCACTCACCTATCAGCTCCTGTCCTCACCAAGTCCCACTCACCTATCAGCCCCTGTCCTCACCAAGTCCCACTCACCTTTCAGTCCCTGTCCTCACCAAGTCCCACTCACCTATCAGCCCCTGTCCTCACCAAGTCCCACTCACCTTCAGCCCCTGTCCTCACCAAGTCCCACTCACCTATCAGCCCCTGTCCTCCCCAAGTCCTGCTCACCATCAGCCCCTGTCCTCACCAAGTCCCATTCACCAATCAGCCCCTGCCCTCACCAAGTCCCACTCACCTATCAGCCCCTGCCCTCACCAAGCCCCACTCACCTATCAGCCCCCTGTCCTCACCAAGTCCCACTCACATATCAGCCTCTGTCCTCACCAAGTCCCACTCACCTATCAGCCCCCGTCCTCACCAAGTCCCACTCACCTATCAGCCCCTGTTATCACCAAGTCCCACTCACCTATCAGCCCCTGTCCTCACCATGTCCCACTCACCTATCAGCCCCCTGTCCTCACCAAGTCCCCCTCACCTATCAGCCCCTCTACTCACCAAGTCCCATTCACCTATCAGCCCCTGTCCTCACCAAGTCCCACTCACCTATCAGCCTCTGTCCTCACCAAGTCCCACTCACCTATCAGCCCCCTGTCCTCACCAAGTCCCACTCACCTATCAGCCCCTGTCCTCACAATGTCCACTCACCTATCAGTCCCTGTCCTCCCCAAGTCCCACTCGCCTATCAGCCCCTGTCCTCACCAAGTCCCACTCATCTATCAGTCCCTGTCCTCACCAAGTCCTACTCACCTATCAGTCTCTGACCTCACCAAGCCCCACTCACCTATCAGCCCCTGTCCTCACCAAGTCCCACTCACCTATCAGTCTCTGTCCACACCAAGTCCCACTCACCTATCTGCCTCTGTCCTCCGCAAGTCCCACTCACCTATCAGCCCCTGTCCTCACCAAGTCCCACTCACCTATAAGCCCCCTGTACTCACCAAGTCCCACTCACCTATCAGCCCCTGTCCTCACCAAGTCCCACTCACCTATCAGTCTCTGTCCACACCAAGTCCCACTCACCATCAGTCTCTGTCCTCACCAAGTCCCACTCACCTAGTCCCACTCACCTATCAGCCCCTGTCCTCACCAAGTCCCACTCACCTATCAGCCCCCTGTCCTCACCAAGTCCCACTCACCTATCAGCCCCTGTCCTCACCAAGTCCCACTCACCTATCAGCCCCTGTCCTCACCAAGTCCCACTCACCTATCAGCCCCTGTCCTCACCAAGTCCCACTCATCTATCAGCCCCTGTCCTCACTAAGTCCCACTCACCTATCAGTCTCTGTCCACACCAAGTCCCACTCACCTATCAGCCTCTGTCCTCCCCAAGTCCCACTCACCATCAGCCCCTGTCCTCACCAAGTCCCACTCATCTATCAGCCCCTGTCCTCACCAAGTCCCACTCACCTATCAGCCCCTGTCCTCACCAAGTCCCACTCACCATCAGCCCCTATCCTCACCAAGTCCCACTCATCTATCAGCCCCTGTCCTCACCAAGTCCCACTCACCTATCAGCCCCTGTCCTCACCAAGTCCCACTCATCTATCAGCCCCTGTCCTCACCAAGTCCCACTCACCTATCAGCCCCTGTCCTCAACAAGTCCCACTCATCTATCAGTCCCTGTCCTCACCAAGTCCCACTCACCTATCAGCCCCTGTCCTCACCAAGTCCCACTCAACTATCAGCCCCTGTCCACACCATGTCCACTCACCTATCAGTCTCTGTCCTCCCCAAGTCCACTCATCTATCAGCCCTTGCCCTCACCATGTCCCACTCACCTATCAGTCTCTGTCCTCACCAATTCCCACTCACCTATCAGTCTCTGTCCTCACCAATTCCCACTCACCTATCAGCTCCTGTCCTCACCAAGTCCCACTCACCTATCAGCCCCTGTCCTCACCAAGTCCCACTCACCCATCAGCCCCCTGTCCTCACCAAGTCCCACTCACCTATCAGCCCCTGTACTCACCAAGTCCCACTCACCTATCAGCCCCTGTCCTCACCAAGTCCCACTCACCTATCAGTCTCTGTCCTCACCAAGTCCTGCTCACCTATCAGCCCCTGTCCTCACTAAGTCCCACTCACCTATCAGTCTCCGTCCTCACCAAGTCCCACTCACCTATCAGCCCCTGTCCTCCCCAAGTCCCACTCACCTATCAGCCCCTCTCCTCACAATTTCCACTCACCTATCAGTCCCTGTCCTCCCCAAGTCCCACTCGCCTATCAGCACCTGTCCTCACCAAGTCCCACTCATCTATCAGTCCCTGTCCTCACCAAGTCCCACTCACCTATCAGTCTCTGTCCTCACCAAGTCCCACTCACCTATCAGCCCCTGTCCTCACCAAGTCCCACTCACCTATCAGTCTCTGTCCACACCAAGTCCCACTCACCTATCAGCCTCTGTCCTCCGCAAGTCCCACTCACCTATCAGCCCCTGTCCTCACCAAGTCCCACTCACCTATCAGTCTCTGTCCTCCCCAAGTCCCACTCACCTATCAGCCCCTGTCCTCACCAAGTCCCACTCACCTATCAGTCTCTGTCCACACCAAGTCCCACTCACCTATCTGCCTCTGTCCTCCGCAAGTCCCACTCACCTATCAGCCCCTGTCCTCACCAAGTCCCACTCACCTATAAGCCCCCTGTACTCACCAAGTCCCACTCACCTATCAGCCCCTGTCCTCACCAAGTCCCACTCACCTATCAGTCTCTGTCCACACCAAGTCCCACTCACCATCAGTCTCTGTCCTCACCAAGTCCCACTCACCTAGTCCCACTCACCTATCAGCCCCTGTCCTCACCAAGTCCCACTCACCTATCAGCCCCCTGTCCTCACCAAGTCCCACTCACCTATCAGCCCCTGTCCTCACCAAGTCCCACTCACCTATCAGCCCCTGTCCTCACCAAGTCCCACTCACCTATCAGCCCCTGTCCTCACCTAGTCCCACTCACCTATCAGTCTCTGTCCACACCAAGTCCCACTCACCTATCAGCCTCTGTCCTCCCCAAGTCCCACTCACCATCAGCCCCTGTCCTCACCAAGTCCCACTCATCTATCAGCCCCTGTCCTCACCAAGTCCCACTCACCTATCAGCCCCTGTCCTCACCAAGTCCCACTCACCATCAGCCCCTATCCTCACCAAGTCCCACTCATCTATCAGCCCCTGTCCTCACCAAGTCCCACTCACCTATCAGCCCCTGTCCTCACCAAGTCCCACTCATCTATCAGCCCCTGTCCTCACCAAGTCCCACTCACCTATCAGCCCCTGTCCTCAACAAGTCCCACTCATCTATCAGTCCCTGTCCTCACCAAGTCCCACTCACCTATCAGCCCCTGACCTCACCAAGTCCCACTCAACTATCAGCCCCTGTCCACACCAAGTCCACTCACCTATCAGTCTCTGTCCTCCCCAAGTCCACTCATCTATCAGCCCTTGCCCTCACCATGTCCCACTCACCTATCAGTCTCTGTCCTCACCAATTCCCACTCACCTATCAGTCTCTGTCCTCACCAATTCCCACTCACCTATCAGCTCCTGTCCTCACCAAGTCCCACTCACCTATCAGCCCCTGTCCTCACCAAGTCCCACTCACCCATCAGCCCCCTGTCCTCACCAAGTCCCACTCACCTATCAGCCCCTGTACTCACCAAGTCCCACTCACCTATCAGCCCCTGTCCTCACCAAGTCCCACTCACCTATCAGTCTCTGTCCTCACCAAGTCCTGCTCACCTATCAGCCCCTGTCCTCACTAAGTCCCACTCACCTATCAGTCTCCGTCCTCACCAAGTCCCACTCACCTATCAGCCCCTGTCCTCCCCAAGTCCCACTCACCTATCAGCCCCTCTCCTCACAATTTCCACTCACCTATCAGTCCCTGTCCTCCCCAAGTCCCACTCGCCTATCAGCACCTGTCCTCACCAAGTCCCACTCATCTATCAGTCCCTGTCCTCACCAAGTCCCACTCACCTATCAGTCTCTGTCCTCACCAAGTCCCACTCACCTATCAGCCCCTGTCCTCACCAAGTCCCACTCACCTATCAGTCTCTGTCCACACCAAGTCCCACTCACCTATCAGCCTCTGTCCTCCGCAAGTCCCACTCACCTATCAGCCCCTGTCCTCACCAAGTCCCACTCACCTATCAGTCTCTGTCCTCCCCAAGTCCCACTCACCTATCAGCCCCTGTCCTCAACAAGTCCCACTCACCTATCAGTCTCTGTCCTCCCCAAGTCCCACTCACCTATCAGCCCCTGTCCTCACCAAGTCCCACTCACATATCAGTCCCTGTCCTCACCAAGTCCCACTCACCTATCAGCTCCTGTCCTCACCAAGTCCCACTCACCTATCAGCCCCTGTCCTCACCAAGTCCCACTCACCTTTCAGTCCCTGTCCTCACCAAGTCCCACTCAACTATCAGCCCCTGTCCTCACCAAGTCCCACTCACCTTCAGCCCCTGTCCTCACCAAGTCCCACTCACCTATCAGCCCCTGTCCTCCCCAAGTCCTGCTGACCATCAGCCCCTGTCCTCACCAAGTCCCATTCACCTATCAGCCCCTGCCCTCACCAAGTCCCACTCACCTATCAGCCCCTGCCCTCACCAAGCCCCACTCACCTATCAGCCCCCTGTCCTCACCAAGTCCCACTCACATATCAGCCTCTGTCCTCACCAAGTCCCACTCACCCATCAGCCCCCGTTCTCACCAAGTCCCACTCACCTATCAGCCCCTGTTATCACCAAGTCCCACTCACCTTTCAGCCCCTGTCCTCACCAAGTCCCCCTCACCTATCAGCCCCTCTACTCACGAAGTCCCACTCACCTATCAGCCCCTGTCCTCACCAAGTCCCACTCACCTATCAGCCTCTGTCCTCACCAAGTCCCACTCACCTATCAGCCCCCTGTCCTCACCAAGTCCCACTCACCTATCAGCCCCTGTCCTCACAATGTCCACTCACCTATCAGTCCCTGTCCTCCCCAAGTCCCACTCGCCTATCAGCCCCTGTCCTCACCAAGTCCCACTCATCTATCAGTCCCTGTCCTCACCAAGTCCTACTCACCTATCAGTCTCTGACCTCACCAAGCCCCACTCACCTATCAGCCCCTGTCCTCACCAAGTCCCACTCACCTATCAGTCTCTGTCCACACCAAGTCCCACTCACCTATCTGCCTCTGTCCTCCGCAAGTCCCACTCACCTATCAGCCCCTGTCCTCACCAAGTCCCACTCACCTGTAAGCCCCCTGTACTCACCAAGTCCCACTCACCTATCAGCCCCTGTCCTCACCAAGTCCCACTCACCTATCAGTCTCTGTCCACACCAAGTCCCACTCACCATCAGTCTCTGTCCTCACCAAGTCCCACTCACCTAGTCCCACTCACCTATCAGCCCCTGTCCTCACCAAGTCCCACTCACCAATCAGCCCCCTGTCCTCACCAAGTCCCACTCACCTATCAGCCCCTGTCCTCACCAAGTCCCACTCACCTATCAGCCCCTGTCCTCACCAAGTCCCACTCACCTATCAGCCCCTGTCCTCACCAAGTCCCACTCATCTATCAGCCCCTGTCCTCACCAAGTCCCACTCACCTATCAGTCTCTGTCCACACCAAGTCCCACTCACCTATCAGCCTCTGTCCTCCCCAAGTCCCACTCACCATCAGCCCCTGTCCTCACCAAGTCCCACTCATCTATCAGCCCCTGTCCTCACCAAGTCCCACTCACCTATCAGTCTCTGTCCACACCAAGTCCCACTCACCTATCAGCCTCTGTCCTCCCCAAGTCCCACTCACCATCAGCCCCTATCCTCACCAAGTCCCACTCATCTATCAGCCCCTGTCCTCACCAAGTCCCACTCACCTATCAGCCCCTGTCCTCACCAAGTCCCACTCATCTATCAGCCCCTGTCCTCACCAAGTCCCACTCACCTATCAGCCCCTGTCCTCAACAAGTCCCACTCATCTATCAGTCCCTGTCCTCACCAAGTCCCACTCACCTATCAGCCCCTGTCCTCACCAAGTCCCACTCACCTATCAGCCCCCGTCCACACCAATTCCCACTCACCTATCAGTCTCTGCCCTCACCAATTCCCACTCACCTATCAGCTCCTGTCCTCACCAAGTCCCACTCACCTATCAGCCCCTGTCCTCACCAAGTCCCACTCACCCATCAGCCCCCTGTCCTCACCAAGTCCCACTCACCTATCAGCCCCTGTACTCACCAAGTCCCACTCACCTATCAGCCCCTGTCCTCACCAAGTCCCACTCACCTATCAGTCTCTGTCCTCACCAAGTCCACTCACCTATCAGACTCTGTCCTCCCCAAGTCCACTCACGTATCAGTCTCTGTCCTCACCATGTCCCACTGACCTATCAGCTCCTGTCCTTACCAAGTCCCACTCACCTATCAGCCCCTGTCCTCACCAAGTCCCCCTCACCATCAGTCTCTGTCCTCACCAAGTCCGACTCACCTATCAGTCTCTGCCCTCACCAAGTCCCACTCACCGATCAGTCTCTGTCCTCACCAAGTCCCACTCACCTATCAGTCTCTGTCCTCACCAAGTCCCACTCACCGATCAGTCTCTGCCCACACCAAGTCCCACTCACCGATCAGTCTCTGTCCTCAACAAGTCCACTTACCTATCAGCCCCTGTCCTCACCAAGTTCCACTCACCTGTCAGTCTCTGTCCTCAACAAGTCCACTTTCCTATCAGCCTCTGTCCTCACCAAGTTCCACTCACCTATCAGTCTCTGTCCTCAACAAGTCCACTTACCTTTCAGCCCCTGTCCTCACCAAGTCCCACTCACCTATCAGTCCCCTGTCCTCACCAAGTCCCACTCACCTATCAGCCCCTTTCCTCACCAAGTCCCACTCACCTATCAGCCCCCTATCCACACCAAGTCCCACTCACCAATCAGTCTCTGTCCTCACCAAGTCCCACTCACCTATCAGTCTCTGTCCTCACCAAGTCCCACTCACCTATCAGCCGCTGTCCTCACCAAGCCCCACTTACCTATCAGCCCCTGTCCTCACCAAGTCCCACTCATCTATCAGCCCCTGTCCTCACCAAGTCCCACTCACCTATCAGCCCCTGTCCTCACCAAGTCCCACTCACCTATCAGCCCCTGTCCTCACCAAGTCCCACTCACCTATCAGCCCCTGTCCTCACCAAGTCCCACTCACCTATCAGCACCTGTCCTCCCCAAGGCCTGCTCACCTATCAGTCTCTGTCCTCACCAATTCCCACTCACCTATCAGCCCCTGTCCTCACCAAGTCCCACTCACCTATCAGCCCCTGTCCTCAGCAAGTCCCACTCACCTATCAGCCCCTGTCCTCACCAAGTCCCACTCACCTATCAGCTCCTGTCCTCCCCAAGTCCTGCTCACCTATCAGCCCCTGTCCTCACCAATTGCCACTCACTTTTCAGCCCCTGTCCTCACCAGGTCCCACTCACCATCAGTCTCTGTCCTCACCAAGTCCCACTCACCTATCAGCCACTGTCCTCTCCAAGTCCCACTCACCTATCAGCCCCTGTCCTCACCAAGTCCCACTCACCTATCAGCCCCTGTCCTCACCAAGTCCCACTCACCTATCAGCTCCTGTCCTCACCAAGTCCTGCACACCTATCAGTCTCTGTCCTCACCAATTCCCACTCACCTATCAGCCCCCTGTCCTCACCAAGTCCCACTCACCTATCAGCCCCTGTCCTCACCAAGTCCCACTGACCTATCAGCCCCTGTCCTCACCGTCCCACACACCTATCAGCCCCTGTGCACAATAAGTCCCACTCACCTATGAGTCTCTGACCACAATAAGTCCCACTCACCTATCAGCCTCTGTCCTCGCCAAGTCCCACTCAACTATCAGCCCCTGTCCTCACCAAGTCCCACTCACCATCAGCCCCCTGTCCTCACCTAGTCCCACTCACCTATCAGTCTCTGTCCTCACCAAGTCACACTCACCTATCAGCCCCTGTCCTCACGAAGTCCCACTCACCTATCAGCCCCCTGTCCTCACCAAGTCCCACTCAGCTATCAGTCTCTGTTCTCACCAAGTCCCACTCACCTATCAGCACCTGTCGTCACCAAGTCCCACTCACCTATCAGTCTCTGTCCTCACAAAGTCCCACTCACCTATCAGCACCTGTCCTCACCAAGTCCCACTCACCTATCAGCCCCTGTCCTCACCAAGTCCCACTCACCTATCAGCCCCCTGTCCTCACCAAGTCCCACTCACCTATCAGCCCCTGTCCTCACCAAGTCCCACTCACCTATCAGCCCCCATGTCCACACCAAGTCCCACTGACCAATCAGTCTCTGTCCTCACCAAGTCCCACTCACCTATCAGCCCCTGTCCTCACCAAGTCCCACTCACCTATCAGCCCCTGTCCTCACCAATCCCACTCACCTATCAGCCCCTGTCCTCCCCAAGTCCCACTCACCTATCAGCTCCTGTCCTCCCCAGGTCCTGCTCACCTATCAGCCCCTGTCCTCACCAATTCCCACTCACTTTTCAGCCCCTGTCCTCACCAAGTCCCACTCACCATCAGTCTCTGTCCTCACCAAGTCCCACTCAGCTATCAGCCCCTGTCCTCACCAAGTCCCACTCACCTATCAGCCCCTATCCTCACCAAGTCCCACTCACCTATCAGCCCCTGCCCTCCCCAAGTCCCACTCACCTATCAGCCCCTGTCCTCACCAAGTCCCACTCAGCTATCAGCTCCTGTCCTCCCCAAGTCCTGCTCAACTATCAGCCCCTGTCCTCACCAATTCCCACTCACTTTTCAGCCCCTGTCCTCACCAAGTCCCACTCACCATCAGTCTCTGTCCTCACCAAGTCCCACTCACCTATCAGCCCCTGTCCTCACCAAGTCCCACTCACCTATCAGCCCCTGTCCTCACCAAGTCCCACGCACCTATCAGCACCCTGCCCTCCCCAAGTCCCACTCACCTATCAGCCCCTGTCCTCACCAAGTCCCACTCACCTATCAGCCCCTGTCCTCACCAAGTCCCACTCACCTATCAGCCCCTGCCCTCCCCAAGTCCCACTCACCTATCAGCCCCTGTCCTCACCAAGTCCCACTCACCTATCAGCTCCTGTCCTCACCAAGTCCCACTCACCTATCAGCTCCTGACCTCCCCAGGTCCCACTCACCTATCAGCCCCTGTCCTCTCCAAGTCCCGCTCACCTATCAGCCCCTGTCCTCACCAAGTCCCACTCACCTATCAGCTCCTGTCCACCCCAAGTCCTGCTCAACTATCAGCCCCTGTCCTCACCAATTCCCACTCACTTTTCAGCCCCTGTCCTCACCAAGTCCCACTCACCATCAGTCTCTGTCCTCACCAAGCCCCACTCACCTATCAGCCCCTGTCCTCACCATGTCCCACTCACCTAGCAGCCCCTGTCCTCACCAAGTCCCACTCACCTATCAGCCCCTGTCCTCACCAAGTCCCACTCACCTATCAGCCCCTGCCCTCACCAAGTCCCACTCACCTATCAGCCCCTGTCCTCACCAAGTCCCACTCACCTATCAGCTCCTGTCCTCACCAAGTCCCACTCACCTATCAGCTCCTGACCTCCCCAGGTCCCACTCACCTATCAGCCCCTGTCCTCTCCAAGTCCCGCTCACCTATCAGCCCCTGTCCTCACCAAGTCCCACTCACCTATCAGCTCCTGTCCACCCCAAGTCCTGCTCAACTATCAGCCCCTGTCCTCACCAATTCCCACTCACTTTTCAGCCCCTGTCCTCACCAAGTCCCACTCACCATCAGTCTCTGTCCTCACCAAGCCCCACTCACCTATCAGCCCCTGTCCTCACCATGTCCCACTCACCTAGCAGCCCCTGTCCTCACCAAGTCCCACTCACCTATCAGCCCCTGTCCTCACCAAGTCCCACTCACCTATCAGCCCCTGCCCTCCCCAAGTCCCACTCACCTATCAGCCCCTGTCCTCACCATGTCCCACTCACCTATCAGTCTCTGTCCTTACCAAATCCCACTCACCTATCAGTCTCTGTCCTCACCAAGTCCACTTACCTATCAGCCCCTGTCCTCACCATGTCCCACTCACCTATCAGTCTCTGTCCTTACCAAATCCCACTCACCTATCAGTCTCTGTCCTCACCAATCCACTTACCTATCAGCCCCTGTCCTCACCAAGTCCCACTCACCTATCAGTCTCTGTCCTTACCAAATCCCACTCACCGATCAGTCTCTGTCCTCACCAAGTCCCACTCACCTATCAGCCCCTGTCCTCACCAAGTCCCACTCAGCTATCAGCTCCTGTCCTCCCCAAGTCCTGCTCAACTATCAGCCCCTGTCCTCACCAATTCCCACTCACTTTTCAGCCCCTGTCCTCACCAAGTCCCACTCACCATCAGTCTCTGTCCTCACCAAGTCCCACTCACCTATCAGCCCCTGTCCTCACCAAGTCCCACTCACCTATCAGCCCCTGTCCTCACCAAGTCCCACGCACCTATCAGCACCCTGCCCTCCCCAAGTCCCACTCACCTATCAGCCCCTGTCCTCACCAAGTCCCACTCACCTATCAGCCCCTGTCCTCACCAAGTCCCACTCACCTATCAGCCCCTGCCCTCCCCAAGTCGCACTCACCAATCAGCCCCTGTCCTCACCAAGTCCCACTCACCTATCAGCTCCTGTCCTCACCAAGTCCCACTCACCTATCAGCTCCTGACCTCCACAGGTCCCACTCACCTATCAGCCCCTGTCCTCTCCAAGTCCCGCTCACCTATCAGCCCCTGTCCTCACCAAGTCCCACTCACCTATCAGCTCCTGTCCTCACCAAGTCCCACTCACCATCAGTCTCTGTCCTCACCAAGCCCCACTCACCTATCAGCCCCTGTCCTCACCATGTCCCACTCACCTAGCAGCCCCTGTCCTCACCAAGTCCCACTCACCTATCAGCCCCTGTCCTCACCAAGTCCCACTCACCTATCAGCCCCTGCCCTCCCCAAGTCCCACTCACCTATCAGCCCCTGTCCTCACCAAGTCCCACTCACCTATCAGCTCCTGTCCTCACCAAGTCCCACTCACATGTCAGCAGCTGACCTCCCCAAGTCCCACTCACGTATCAGCCCCTGTCCTCACCAAGTCCCACTCACCTATCAGCCCCTGTCCTCACCAAGCCCCACTCACCTGTCAGCCCCTGTCCTCAGCAAGTCCCACTCACCTATCAGCCCCCTGTCCTCAGCAAGTCCCACTCACCTATCAGTCTCTGTCCTCACCAAGTCCCACTCACCTATCAGTCTCTGTCCTCACCAAGTCCCACTCACCTATCAGTCTCTGTCCACACCAAGTCCCACTCACCATCAGCCCCTGTCCTCACCAAGTCCCACTCACCGATCAGTCCCTGTCCTCACCCAGTCCACTTACCTATCAACCCCTGTCCTCACCAAGTCCCACTCACCTATCAGCCCCTGTCCTCACCAGGTCCCACTCACCTATCAGCTTCTGTCCTCTCCAAGTCCTGCTCACCTATCAGTCTCTGTCCTCACCAATTCCCACTCACCTATCAGCCCCCTGTCCTCACCAATTCCCACTCACCTATCAGCCCCTGTCCTCACCAAGTCCCACTCACCTATCAACCCCTGTCCTCTCCAAGTCCCACTCACCATCAGTCTGTGTCCTCACCAAGTCCCA
This sequence comes from Somniosus microcephalus, assembly GCF_052327205.1. NCBI lineage: Eukaryota > Metazoa > Chordata > Chondrichthyes > Squaliformes > Somniosidae > Somniosus > Somniosus microcephalus. The sequence goes on from NW_028225875.1 coordinate 87,548, forward strand.
CTCACCTATCAGCCCCTGTCCTCTCCAAGTCCCACTCACCTATCAGCCCCTGTCCTCACCAAGTCCCACTCACCTATCAGACCCTGTCCTCACCAAGTCCCACTCACCTATCAGCTCCTGTCCTCACCAAGTCCTGCACACCTATCAGTCTCTGTCCTCACCAATTCCCACTCACCTATCAGCCCCCTGTCCTCACCAAGTCCCACTCACCTATCAGCCCCTGTCCTCAGCAAGTCCCACTCACCTATCAGCCCCTGTCCTCACTGTCCCACTCACCTATCAGCCCCTGTGCACACCAAGTCCCACTCACCTATCAGTCTCAGTCCACACTAAGTCCCACTCACCTATCAGCCTCTGTCCTCGCCAAGTCCCACTCAACTATCAGCCCCTGTCCTCACCAAGTCCCACTCACCATCAGCCCCCTGTCCTCACCAAGTCCCACTCACCTAACAGTCTCTGTCCTCACCAAGTCACACTCACCTATCAGCCCCTGTCCTCACGAAGTCCCACTCACCTATCAGCCCCCTGTCCTCACCAAGTCCCACTCAGCTATCAGTCTCTGTTCTCACCAAGTCCCACTCACCTATCAGCACCTGTCCTCACCAAGTCCCACTCACCTATCAGTCTCTGTCCTCACAAAGTCCCACTCACCTATCAGCACCTGTCCTCACCAAGTCCCACTCACCTATCAGCCCCTGTCCTCACCAAGTCCCACTCACCTATCAGCCCCCTGTCCTCACCAAGTTCCACTCACCTATCAGCCCCTGTCCTCACCATGTCCCACTCACCTAGCAGCCCCTGTCCTCACCAAGTCCCACTCACCTATCAGCCCCTGTCCTCACCAAGTCCCACTCACCTATCAGCCCCTGCCCTCCCCAAGTCCCACTCACCTATCAGCCCCTGTCCTCACCAAGTCCCACTCACCTATCAGCTCCTGTCCTCACCAAGTCCCACTCACATGTCAGCAGCTGACCTCCCCAAGTCCCACTCACGTATCAGCCCCTGTCCTCACCAAGTCCCACTCACCTATCAGCCCCTGTCCTCACCAAGCCCCACTCACCTATCAGCCCCTGTCCTCAGCAAGTCCCACTCACCTATCAGCCCCCTGTCCTCAGCAAGTCCCACTCACCTATCAGTCTCTGTCCTCACCAAGTCCCACTCACCTATCAGTCTCTGTCCTCACCAAGTCCCACTCACCTATCAGTCTCTGTCCACACCAAGTCCCACTCACCATCAGCCCCTGTCCTCACCAAGTCCCACTCACCGATCAGTCCCTGTCCTCACCCAGTCCACTTACCTATCAACACCTGTCCTCACCAAGTCCCACTCACCTATCAGCCCCTGTCCTCACCAGGTCCCACTCACCTATCAGCTTCTGTCCTCTCCAAGTCCTGCTCACCTATCAGTCTCTGTCCTCACCAATTCCCACTCACCTATCAGCCCCTGTCCTCACCAAGTCCCACTCACCTATCAACCCCTGTCCTCTCCAAGTCCCACTCACCATCAGTCTGTGTCCTCACCAAGTCCCACTCACCTATCAGCCCCTGTCCTCTCCAAGTCCCACTCACCTATCAGCCCCTGTCCTCACCAAGTCCCACTCACCTATCAGACCCTGTCCTCACCAAGTCCCACTCACCTATCAGCTCCTGTCCTCACCAAGTCCTGCACACCTATCAGTCTCTGTCCTCACCAATTCCCACTCACCTATCAGCCCCCTGTCCTCACCAAGTCCCACTCACCTATCAGCCCCTGTCCTCAGCAAGTCCCACTCACCTATCAGCCCCTGTCCTCACTGTCCCACTCACCTATCAGCCCCTGTGCACACCAAGTCCCACTCACCTATCAGTCTCAGTCCACACTAAGTCCCACTCACCTATCAGCCTCTGTCCTCGCCAAGTCCCACTCAACTATCAGCCCCTGTCCTCACCAAGTCCCACTCACCATCAGCCCCCTGTCCTCACCAAGTCCCACTCACCTAACAGTCTCTGTCCTCACCAAGTCACACTCACCTATCAGCCCCTGTCCTCACGAAGTCCCACTCACCTATCAGCCCCCTGTCCTCACCAAGTCCCACTCAGCTATCAGTCTCTGTTCTCACCAAGTCCCACTCACCTATCAGCACCTGTCCTCACCAAGTCCCACTCACCTATCAGTCTCTGTCCTCACAAAGTCCCACTCACCTATCAGCACCTGTCCTCACCAAGTCCCACTCACCTATCAGCCCCTGTCCTCACCAAGTCCCACTCACCTATCAGCCCCCTGTCCTCACCAAGTTCCACTCACCTATCAGCCCCTGTCCTCACCAAGTCCCACTCACCTATCAGCCCCCATGTCCACACGAAGTCCCACTGACCAATCAGTCTCTGTCCTCACCAAGTCCCACTCACCTATCAGCCCCTGTCCTCACCAAGTCCCACTCACCTATCAGCCCCTGTCCTCACCAATCCCACTCACCTATCAGCTCCTGTCCTCCCCAAGTCCTGCTCATCTATCAATCTCTGTCCTCACCAATTCACACTCACCTATCAGCCCCCTGTCCTCACCAAGTCCCACTCACCGATCAGCCCCTGTCCTCACCAAGTCCCACTCACCTATCAGCCCCTGTCCTCACCAAGTCCCACTCACCTATCAGCTCCTGTCCTCCCCAAGTCCTGCTCGCCTATCAGCCCCTGTCCTCACCAATTCCCACTCACTTTTCAGCCCCTGTCCTCACCAAGTCCCACTCACCATCAGTCTCTGTCCTCACCAAGTCCCACTCACCTATCAGCCCCTGTCCTCACCAATTCCCACTCACCTATCAGCACTGTCCTCACCAAGCCCCACTCACCTATCAGCCCCTGCCCTCCCCAAGTCCCACTCACCTATCAGCCCCTGTCCTCACCAAGTCCCACTCAGCTATCAGCTCCTGTCCTCACCAACTCCCACTCACCTATCAGTTTCTGTCCTCACCAAGTCCCACTCACCTATCAGTCTCTGTCCTCACCAAGTCCCACTCAACTATCAGCCCCCTGTCCTCACCAGGTCCCACTCACCATTCAGTCTGTGTCCTCACCAAGTCCCACTCACCTATCAGTCTCTGTCCTCAACAAGTCCCACTCACCTATCAGCCCCTGACCTCACCAAGTCCCACTCACCTATCAGTCTCTGTCCTCACCAATTCCCACTCACCTATCAGCCCCCTGTCCTCACCAAGTCCCACTCACCTATCAGCCCCTGTCCTCACCAAGTCCCACTGACCTATCAGCCCCTGTCCTCACCGTCCCACACACCTATCAGCCCCTGTGCACAATAAGTCCCACTCACCTATGAGTCTCTGTCCACACTAAGTCCCACTCACCTATCAGCCTCTGTCCTCGCCAAGTCCCACTCAACTATCAGCCCCTGTCCTCACCAAGTCCCACTCACCATCAGCCCCCTGTCCTCACCTAGTCCCACTCACCTATCAGTCTCTGTCCTCACCAAGTCACACTCACCTATCAGCCCCTGTCCTCACGAAGTCCCACTCACCTATCAGCCCCCTGTCCTCACCAAGTCCCACTCAGCTATCAGTCTCTGTTCTCACCAAGTCCCACTCACCTATCAGCACCTGTCGTCACCAAGTCCCACTCACCTATCAGTCTCTGTCCTCACAAAGTCCCACTCACCTATCAGCACCTGTCCTCACCAAGTCCCACTCACCTATCAGCCCCTGTCCTCACCAAGTCCCACTCACCTATCAGCCCCCTGTCCTCACCAAGTCCCACTCACCTATCAGCCCCTGTCCTCACCAAGTCCCACTCACCTATCAGCCCCCATGTCCACACCAAGTCCCACTCACCTATCAGCCCCTGTCCTCACCAAGTCCCACTCACCTATCAGCCCCTGTCCTCACCAATCCCACTCACCTATCAGCTCCTGTCCTCCCCAAGTCCTGCTCATCTATCAATCTCTGTCCTCACCAATTCACACTCACCTATCAGCCCCCTGTCCTCACCAAGTCCCACTCACCTATCAGCCCCTGTCCTCACCAAGTCCCACTCACCTATCAGCCCCTGTCCTCCCCAAGTCCCACTCACCTATCAGCTCCTGTCCTCCCCAGGTCCTGCTCACCTATCAGCCCCTGTCCTCACCAATTCCCAATCACTTTTCAGCCCCTGTCCTCACCAAGTCCCACTCACCATCAGTCTCTGTCCTCACCAAGTCCCACTCAGCTATCAGCCCCTGTCCTCACCAAGTCCCACTCACCTATCAGCCCCTATCCTCACCAAGTCCCACTCACCTATCAGCCCCTGTCCTCACCAAGTCCCACTCACCTATCAGCCCCTGCCCTCCCCAAGTCCCACTCACCTATCAGCCCCTGTCCTCACCAAGTCCCACTCAGCTATCAGCTCCTGTCCTCACCAACTCCCACTCACCTATCAGCTCCTGTCCTCCCCAGGTCCCACTCACCTATCAGCCCCTGTCCTCACCAAGTCCCACTCACCTATCAGTTTCTGTCCTCACCAAGTCCCACTCACCTATCAGTCTCTGTCCTCACCAAGTCCCACTCAACTACCAGCCCCCTGTCCTCACCAAGTCCCGCTCACCATTCAGTCTGTGTCCTCACCAAGTCCCACTCACCTATCAGTCTCTGTCCTCAACAAGTCCCACTCACCTATCAGCCCCTGACCTCACCAAGTCCCACTCACCTATCAGCCCCCTGTCCTCAGCAAGTCCCACTCACCTATCAGCCCCTGTCCTCACCAAGTCCCACTCACCTATCAGCCTCTGTCCTCACCAAGTCCCACTCACCTATCAGCGCCCTGTCCTCACCAAGTCCCACTCAACTATCAGTCTCTGTCCTCACCAAGTCCAACTGACCTATCAGTCTCTGTCCTCATCAAGTCCCACTCACCTATCAGTCTCTGTCCACACCAAGTCCCACTCACCTATCAGTCTCTGTCCTTACCAAATCCCACTCACCTATCAGTCTCTGTCCTCACCAAGTCCACTTACCTATCAGCCCCTGTCCTCACCATGTCCCACTCACCTATCAGTCTCTGTCCTTACCAAATCCCACTCACCTATCAGTCTCTGTCCTCACCAAGTCCACTTACCTATCAGCCCCTGTCCTCACCAAGTCCCACTCACCTATCAGTCTCTGTCCTTACCAAATCCCACTCACCGATCAGTCTCTGTCCTCACCAAGTCCCACTCACCTATCAGCCCCTGTCCTCACCAAGTCCCACTCAGCTATCAGCTCCTGTCCTCCCCAAGTCCTGCTCAACTATCAGCCCCTGTCCTCACCAATTCCCACTCACTTTTCAGCCCCTGTCCTCACCAAGTCCCACTCACCATCAGTCTCTGTCCTCACCAAGTCCCACTCACCTATCAGCCCCTGTCCTCACCAAGTCCCACTCACCTATCAGCCCCTGTCCTCACCAAGTCCCACGCACCTATCAGCACCCTGCGCTCCCCAAGTCCCACTCACCTATCAGCCCCTGTCCTCACCAAGTCCCACTCACCTATCAGCCCCTGTCCTCACCAAGTCCCACTCACCTATCAGCCCCTGCCCTCCCCAAGTCCCACTCACCTATCAGCCCCTGTCCTCACCAAGTCCCACTCACCTATCAGCTCCTGTCCTCACCAAGTCCCACTCACCTATCAGCTCCTGACCTCCCCAGGTCCCACTCACCTATCAGCCCCTGTCCTCTCCAAGTCCCGCTCACCTATCAGCCCCTGTCCTCACCAAGTCCCACTCACCTATCAGCTCCTGTCCACCCCAAGTCCTGCTCAACTATCAGCCCCTGTCCTCACCAATTCCCACTCACTTTTCAGCCCCTGTCCTCACCAAGTCCCACTCACCATCAGTCTCTGTCCTCACCAAGCCCCACTCACCTATCAGCCCCTGTCCTCACCATGTCCCACTCACCTAGCAGCCCCTGTCCTCACCAAGTCCCACTCACCTATCAGCCCCTGTCCTCACCAAGTCCCACTCACCTATCAGCCCCTGCCCTCCCCAAGTCCCACTCACCTATCAGCCCCTGTCCTCACCAAGTCCCACTCACCTATCAGCTCCTGTCCTCACCAAGTCCCACTCACCTGTCAGCAGCTGACCTCCCCAAGTCCCACTCACCTATCAGCCCCTGTCCTCACCAAGTCCCACTCACCTATCAGCCCCTGTCCTCACCAAGCCCCACTCACCTATCAGCCCCTGTCCTCAGCAAGTCCCACTCACCTATCAGCCCCCTGTCCTCACCAAGTCCCACTCACCGATCAGTCCCTGTCCTCACCCAGTCCACTTACCTATCAACCCCTGTCCTCACCAAGTCCCACTCACCTATCAGCCCCTGTCCTCACCAGGTCCCACTCACCTATCAGCTTCTGTCCTCTCCAAGTCCTGCTCACCTATCAGTCTCTGTCCTCACCAATTCCCACTCACCTATCAGCCCCCTGTCCTCACCAGGTCCCACTCACCTATCAGCCCCTGTCCTCACCAAGTCCCACTCACCTATCAACCCCTGTCCTCTCCAAGTCCCACTCACCTATCAGCCCCTGTCCTCACCAAGTCCCACTCACCTATCAGCCTCTGTCCTCACCAAGTCCCACTCACCTATCAGCGCCCTGTCCTCACCAAGTCCCACTCAACTATCAGTCTCTGTCCTCACCAAGTCCAACTGACCTATCAGTCTCTGTCCTCATCAAGTCCCACTCACCTATCAGTCTCTGTCCACACCAAGTCCCACTCACCTATCAGTCTCTGTCCTTACCAAATCCCACTCACCTATCAGTCTCTGTCCTCACCAAGTCCACTTACCTATCAGCCCCTGTCCTCACCATGTCCCACTCACCTATCAGTCTCTGTCCTTACCAAATCCCACTCACCTATCAGTCTCTGTCCTCACCAAGTCCACTTACCTATCAGCCCCTGTCCTCACCAAGTCCCACTCACCTATCAGTCTCTGTCCTTACCAAATCCCACTCACCGATCAGTCTCTGTCCTCACCAAGTCCCACTCACCTATCAGCCCCTGTCCTCACCAAGTCCCACTCAGCTATCAGCTCCTGTCCTCCCCAAGTCCTGCTCAACTATCAGCCCCTGTCCTCACCAATTCCCACTCACTTTTCAGCCCCTGTCCTCACCAAGTCCCACTCACCATCAGTCTCTGTCCTCACCAAGTCCCACTCACCTATCAGCCCCTGTCCTCACCAAGTCCCACTCACCTATCAGCCCCTGTCCTCACCAAGTCCCACGCACCTATCAGCACCCTGCCCTCCCCAAGTCCCACTCACCTATCAGCCCCTGTCCTCACCAAGTCCCACTCACCTATCAGCCCCTGTCCTCACCAAGTCCCACTCACCTATCAGCCCCTGCCCTCCCCAAGTCCCACTCACCTATCAGCCCCTGTCCTCACCAAGTCCCACTCACCTATCAGCTCCTGTCCTCACCAAGTCCCACTCACCTATCAGCTCCTGACCTCCCCAGGTCCCACTCACCTATCAGCCCCTGTCCTCTCCAAGTCCCGCTCACCTATCAGCCCCTGTCCTCACCAAGTCCCACTCACCTATCAGCTCCTGTCCACCCCAAGTCCTGCTCAACTATCAGCCCCTGTCCTCACCAATTCCCACTCACTTTTCAGCCCCTGTCCTCACCAAGTCCCACTCACCATCAGTCTCTGTCCTCACCAAGCCCCACTCACCTATCAGCCCCTGTCCTCACCATGTCCCACTCACCTAGCAGCCCCTGTCCTCACCAAGTCCCACTCACCTATCAGCCCCTGTCCTCACCAAGTCCCACTCACCTATCAGCCCCTGCCCTCCCCAAGTCCCACTCACCTATCAGCCCCTGTCCTCACCAAGTCCCACTCACCTATCAGCTCCTGTCCTCACCAAGTCCCACTCACCTGTCAGCAGCTGACCTCCCCAAGTCCCACTCACCTATCAGCCCCTGTCCTCTCCAAGTCCCACTCACCTATCAGCCCCTGTCCTCACCAAGCCCCACTCACCTATCAGCCCCTGTCCTCAGCAAGTCCCACTCACCTATCAGCCCCCTGTCCTCACCAAGTCCCACTCACCGATCAGTCCCTGTCCTCACCCAGTCCACTTACCTATCAACCCCTGTCCTCACCAAGTCCCACTCACCTATCAGCCCCTGTCCTCACCAGGTCCCACTCACCTATCAGCTTCTGTCCTCTCCAAGTCCTGCTCACCTATCAGTCTCTGTCCTCACCAATTCCCACTCACCTATCAGCCCCCTGTCCTCACCAAGTCCCACTCACCTATCAGCCCCTGTCCTCACCAAGTCCCACTCACCTATCAACCCCTGTCCTCTCCAAGTCCCACTCACCATCAGTCTGTGTCCTCACCAAGTCCCACTCACCTATCAGCCCCTGTCCTCTCCAAGTCCCACTCACCTATCAGCCCCTGTCCTCACCAAGTCCCACTCACCTATCAGCCCCTGTCCTCACCAAGTCCCACTCACCTATCAGCTCCTGTCCTCACCAAGTCCTGCACACCTATCACTCTCTGTCCTCACCAATTCCCACTCACCTATCAGCCCCCTGTCCTCACCAAGTCCCACTCACCTATCAGCCCCTGTCCTCACCGTCCCACTCACCTATCAGCCCCTGTGCACACCAAGTCCCACTCACCTATCAGTCTCAGTCCACACTAAGTCCCACTCACCTATCAGCCTCTGTCCTCGCCAAGTCCCACTCAACTATCAGCCCCTGTCCTCACCAAGTCCCACTCACCAGCAGCCCCCTGTCCTCACCAAGTCCCACTCACCTAACAGTCTCTGTCCTCACCAAGTCATACTCACCTATCAGCCCCTGTCCTCACGAAGTCCCACTCACCTATCAGCCCCCTGTCCTCACCAAGTCCCACTCAGCTATCAGTCTCTGTTCTCACCAAGTCCCACTCACCTATCAGCACCTGTCCTCACCAAGTCCCACTCACCTATCAGTCTCTGTCCTCACAAAGTCCCACTCACCTATCAGCACCTGTCCTCACCAAGTCCCACTCACCTATCAGCCCCTGTCCTCACCAAGTCCCACTCACCTATCAGCCCCTGTCCTCACCAAGTTCCACTCACCTATCAGCCCCTGTCCTCACCAAGTCCCACTCACCTATCAGCCCCCATGTCCACACGAAGTCCCACTGACCAATCAGTCTCTGTCCTCACCAAGTCCCACTCACCTATCAGCCCCTGTCGTCACCAAGTCCCACTCACCTATCAGCCCCTGTCCTCACCAATCCCACTCACCTATCAGCTCCTGTCCTCCCCAAGTCCTGCTCATCTATCAATCTCTGTCCTCACCAATTCACACTCACCTATGAGCCCCCTGTCCTCACCAAGTCCCACTCACCGATCAGCCCCTGTCCTCACCAAGTCCCACTCACCTATCAGCCCCTGTCCTCACCAAGTCCCACTCACCTATCAGCTACTGTCCTCCCCAAGTCCTGCTCGCCTATCAGCCCCTGTCCTCACCAATTCCCACTCACTTTTCAGCCCCTGTCCTCACCAAGTCCCACTCACCATCAGTCTCTGTCCTCACCAAGTCCCACTCACCTATCAGCCCCTGTCCTCACCAAGTCCCACTCACCTATCAGCCCCTGTCCTCACCAAGCCCCACTCACCTATCAGCCCCTGCCCTCCCCAAGTCCCACTCACCTATCAGCCCCTGTCCTCACCAAGTCCCACTCAGCTATCAGCTCCTGTCCTCACCAACTCCCACTCACCTATCAGTTTCTGTCCTCACCAAGTCCCACTCACCTATCAGTCTCTGTCCTCACCAAGTCCCACTCAACTATCAGCCCCCTGTCCTCACCAGGTCCCACTCACCATTCAGTCTGTGTCCTCACCAAGTCCCACTCACCTATCAGTCTCTGTCCTCAACAAGTCCCACTCACCTATCAGCCCCTGACCTCACCAAGTCCCTCTCACCTATCAGCCCCCTGTCCTCAGCAAGTCCCACTCACCTATCAGCCGCTGTCCTCACCAAGTCCCACTCACCTATCAGCCTCTGTCCTCACCAAGTCCCACTCACCTATCAGCCCCCTGTCCTCACCAAGTCCCACTCACCTATCAGTCTCTGTCCTCACCAAGTCCAACTCACCTATCAGTCTCTGTCCTCATCAAGTCCCACTCACCTATCAGTCTCTGTCCACACCAAGTCCCACTCACCTATCAGTCTCTGTCCTTACCAAATCCCACTCACCTATCAGTCTCTGTCCTCACCAAGTCCAATTACCTATCAGCCCCTGTCCTCACCAAGTCCCACTCACCTATCAGCTCCTGTCCTCCCCAAGTCCTGCTCAACTAACAGCCCCTGTCCTCACCAATTCCCACTCACTTTTCAGCCCCTGTCCTCACCAAGTCCAACTCACCATCAGTCTCTGACCTCACCAAGTCCCACTCACCTATCAGCTCCTGTCCTCCCCAAGTCCTGCTCATCTATCAGTCTCTGTCCTCACCAATTCACACTCACCTATCAGCCCCCTGTCCTCACCAAGTCCCACTCACCTATCAGCCCCTGTCCTCACCAAGTCCCACTCACCTATCAGCCCCTGTCCTCACCAAGTCCCACTCACCTATCAGTTCCTGTCCTCCCCAAGTCCCACTCACCTATCAGCCCCTGTCCTCACCAAGTCCCACTCGGCTATCAGCTCCTGTCCTCACCAAGTCCCACTCACCTATCAGCTCCTGACCTCCCCAAGTCCCACTCACCTATCAGCCCCTGTCCTCACCATGTCCCACTCACCTATCAGCCCCTGTTCTCACCAAGTCCCACTCACCTATCAGCCCCTGTCCTCACCAAGTCCCACTCACCTATCAGCCCCCTGTCCTCACCAAGTCCCACTCACCTATCAGTCTCTGTCCTCACCAAGTCCCACTCACCTATCAGTCTCTGTCCTCACCAAGTGCCACTCACCTATCAGTCTCTGTCCACACGAAGTCCCACTAACCTATCAGTCTCTGTCCTTACCAAGTCCCACTCACCTATCAGTCTCTGTCCTCACCCAGTCCACTTACCTATCAGCCCCTGTCCTCACCAAGTCCCACTCACCTATCAGCCCCTGTCCTCACCAAGTCCCACTCACCTATCAGCCCCTGTCCTCACCAAGTCACACTCACCTATCAGCCCCTGTCCTCACCAAGTCCCACTCACCTATCAGCTGCTGTCCTCCCCAAGTCCTGCTCACCTATCAGTCTCTGTCCTCACCAATTCCCACTCACCTATCAGCCCGCTGTCCTCACCAAGTCCCACTCACCTATCAGCCCCTGTCCTCAGCAAGTCCCTCTCACCTATCAGCCCCTGTCCTCACCAAGTCCCACTCACCTACCAGCTCCTGTCCTCCCCAAGTCCCACTCACCATCAGTCTCGGTCCTCACCAAGTCCCACTCACCTATCAGCCCCTGCCCTCACCAAGTCCCACTCACCATCAGCCCCTGTCCTCATAAAGTCCCACTCACCTATCAGCCCCTGTCCTCACCAAGTCCCACTCACCTATCAGCTCCTGACCTCCCCAAGTCCCACTCACCTATCAGCCCCTGTCCTCACCAAGTCCCACTCACCTATCATCCCCTGTCCTCTCCAAGTCCCACTCACCTATCAGCCCCTGTCCTCACCAAGTCCCACTCACCTATCAGCCCCCTGTCCTCAGCAAGTCCCTCTCACCTATCAGTCTCTGTCCTCACCAAGTCCCACTCACCTATCAGTCTCTGTCCTCACCAAGTCCCACTCACCTATCAGTCTCTGTCCACACCAAGTCCCACTCACCGATCAGTCTCTGTCCTCACCCAGTCCACTTACCTATCAGCCCCTGTCCTCACCAAGTCCTGCTCACCGATCAGCCCCTGTCCTCACCAAGTCCCACTCACCTATCAGCTCCTGTCCTCCCCAAATCCTGCTCAGCTATCAGCCCCTGTCCTCACCAATTGCCACTCACTTTTCAGCCCCTGTTCTCACCAAGTCCCACTCAACATCAGTCTCTGTCCTCACCAAGTCCCACTCACCTATCAGCCCCTGTCCTCACCAAGTCCCACTCACCATCAGCCCCTGTCCTCACCAAGTCCCACTCACCATCAGCCCCTGCCCTCAGCAAGTCCCACTCACCTATCAGCCCCTGTCCTCACCAAGTCCCACTCACCTATCAGCTCCTGTCCTCCACAAGTCCTGCTCACCTATCAGCCCCTGTCCTCACCAATTCCCACACACTTTTCAGCCCCTGTCCTCACCAAGTCCCACTCATCATCAGTCTCTGTCCTCACCAAGTCCCACTCACCTATCAGCCCCTGTCCTCACCAAGTCCCACTCACCTATCAACCCCTGTCCTCACCAAGTCCCACTCACCTATCAGCCCCTGTCCACACCAAGTCCCACTCACCTATCAGTCTCTGTCCAGACTAAGTCCCACTCACCTATCAGCCTCTGTCCTCGCCAAGGCCCACTCAACTATCAGCCCCTGTCCTCACCAAGTCCCACTCACCATCAGCCCCCTGTCCTCACCAAGTCCCACTCACCTATCAGTCTCTGTCCTCACCAAGTCCCACTCACCTATCAGCTCCTGTCCACCCCAAGTCCTGCTCAACTATCAGCCCCTGTCCTCACCAATTCCCACTCACTTTTCAGCCCCTGTCCTCACCAAGTCCCACTCACCTATCAGCCCCTGTCCTCACCAAGTCCCACTCACCTATCAGCCCCTGTCCTCACCAAGTCCCACTCACCTATCAACCCCTGTCCTCTCCAAGTCCCACTCACCTATCAGCTCCTGTCCTCCCCAAGTCCTGCTCACCGATCGGCCCCTGTCCTCACCAATTCCCACACACTTTTCAGCCCCTGTCCGCACCAAGTCCCACTCACCATCAGTCTCTGTCCTCACCAAGTCCCACTCACCTATCAGCCCCTGTCCTCACCAAGTCCCACTCACCTATCAACCCCTGTCCTCACCAAGTCCCACTCACCTATCAGCCCCTGTCCACACCAAGTCCCACTCACCTATCAGTCTCTGTCCAGACTAAGTCCCACTCACCTATCAGCCTCTGTCCTCGCCAAGTCCCACTCAACTATCAGCCCCTGTCCTCACCAAGTCCCACTCACCATCAGCCCCCTGTCCTCACCAAGTCCCACTCACCTATCAGTCTCTGTCCTCACCAAGTCACACTCACCTATCAGCCCCTGTCCTCACCATGTCCCACTCACCTATCAGCCCCCTGTCCTCACCAAGTCCCACTCAGCTATCAGTCTCTGTTCTCACCAAGTCCCACTCACCTATCAGCACCTGTCCTCACCAAGTCCCACTCACCTATCAGTCTCTGTCCTCACCAAGTCCCACTCACCTATCAGCACCTGTCCTCACCAAGTCCCACTCACCTATCAGCCCCTGTCCTCACCAAGGCCCACTCACCTATCAGCCCCCTGTCCTCACCAAGTCCCACTCACCTATCAGCCCCTGTCCTCACCAAGTCCCACTCACCTATCAGCCCCCTGTCCGCACCAAGTCCCACTCACCAATCAGTCTCTGTCCTCACCAAGTCCCACTCACCTATCAGTCTCTGTCCTCAACAAGTCCCACTCACCTATCAGCCCCTGTCCTCACCAAGTCCCACTCACCTATCAGCCCCTTGTCCTCACCAAGTCCCACTCACCTATCAGCCCCTGTCCTCACCAAGTCCCACTCACCTATCAGCCCCTGTCCTCAACAAGTCCCACTCACCTATCAGCTCCTGTCCTCCCCAAGTCCTGCTCATCTATCAGTCTCTGTCCTCACCAATTCACACTCACCTATCAGCCCCCTGTCCTCACCAAGTCCCACTCACCTATCAGCCCCTGTCCTCATCAAGTCCCACTCACCTATCAGCCCCTGTCCTCACCAAGTCCCACTCACCTATCAGCTCCTGTCCTCCCCAAGTCCTGCTCACCTATCAGCCCCTGTCCTCACCAATTCCCACTCACCTTTCAGCCCCTGTCCTCACCAAGTCCCACTCACCATCAGTCTCTGTCATCACCAAGTCCCACTCACCTATCAGCCCCTGTCCTCACCAAATCCCACTCACCTATCAGCCCCTGTCCTCACCAAGTCCCACTCACCTATCAGCCCCTGTCCTCACCAAGTCCCACTCACCTATGAGCCCCTGTCCTCACCAAGTCCCACTCACCATCAGCCCCCTGTCCTCACCAAGTCCCACTCACCTATCAGCTCCTGTCCACCCCAAGTCCCACTCACCTATCAACCCCTGTCCTCACCAAGTCCCACTCACCATCAGCCCCCTGTCCTCACCAGGTCCCACTCACCTATCAGCCCCTGTCCTCACCAAGTCCCACTCACCATCAGCCCCCTGTCCTCACCAAGTCCCACTCACCTATCAGTCTCTGTCCTCACCAAATCACACTCACCTATCAGCCCCTGTCCTCACCAAGTCCCACTCACCTATCAGCCCCCTGTCCTCACCAAGTCCCGCTCACCTATCAGTCTCTGTCCTCACCAAGTCCCACTCACATATCAGCCCCTGTCCTCACCAAGTCCCACTCACCTATCAGCCCCTGTCCTCACCAAGTCTCACTCACCTATCAGCCCCCTGTCCTCACCAAGTCCCACTCACCTATCAGCCCCTGTCCTCACCAAGTCCCACTCACCTATCAGGCCCCTGTCCACACCAAGCCCCACTCACCAATCAGTCTCTGTCCTCTCCAAGTCCCACTCACCTATCAGTCTCTGTCCTCAACAATTCCACTCACCTATCAGCCCCTGTCCTCACCAAGTCCCACTTACCTATCAGCCCCCTGTCCTCACCAATTCCCACTCACCTATCAGCCCCTGTCCTCACCAAGTCCCACTCACCTATCAGCCCCCTATCCTCACCAAGTTCCACTCACCTATCAGTCTCTGTCCTCTCGAAGTCCCACTCACCTATCAGTCTCTGTCCTCACCAAGTCCCACTCACATATCAGTCTCTGTCCTCACCAAGTCCCACTCACCTATCAGTCTCTGTCCACACCAAGCCCACTTACCTATCAGCCCCTGTCCTCACCAAGTCCCACTCATCTATCAGTCTCTGTCCTCACCAAGTCCCACTCACCTATGAGTCTCTGTCCTCACCCAGTCCACTTACCTATCAGCCCCTGTCCTCACCAAGTCCCACTCACCTATCAGCCCCTGTCCTCACCAAGTCCCACTCACCTATCAGCCCCTGTCCTCACCAAGTCACACTCACCTATCAGCCCCTGTCCTCACCAAGTCCCACTCACCTATCAGCTCCTGTCCTCCCCAAGTCTTGCTCACCTATCAGTCTCTGTCCTCACCAATTCCCACTCACCTATCAGCCCGCTGTCCTCATCAAGTCCCACTCACCTATCAGTCTCTGTCCTCACCAAGTCCCACTCACCTATCAGTCACTGTCCACACCAAGTCCCACTCACCTATCAGTCTCTGTCCTCACCAAGCCCACTTACCTATCAGCCCCTGTCCTCACCAAGTCCCACACATCTATCAGCCCCTGTCCTCACCAAGTCCCACTCACCTATCAGCCCCTGTCCTCACCAAGTCCCACTCACCTATCAGCTCCTGTCCTCCCCAAGTCCTGCTCATCTATCAGTCTCTGTCCTCACCAATTCACACTCACCTATCAGCCCCCTGTCCTCACCAAGTCCCACTCACCTATCAGCCCCTGTCCTCACCAAGTCCCACTCACCTATCAGCCCCTGTCCTCACCAAGTCCCACTCACCTATCAGCTCCTGTCCTCCCCAAGCCCTGCTCACCTATCAGCCCCTGTCCTCACCAATACCCACTCACTTTTCAGCCGCTGTCCTCACCAAGCCCCACTCACCTATCAGCCCCTGCCCTCCCCAAGTCCCACTCACCTATCAGCCCCTGTCCTCACCAAGTCCCACTCAGCTATCAGCTCCTGTCCTCACCAAGTCCCACTCACCTATCAGCTCCTGACCTCCCCAAGTCCCACTCACCTATCAGCCCCTGTCCTCACCATGTCCCACTCACCTATCAGCCCCTGTTCTCACCAAGTCCCACTCACCTATCAGCCCCTGTCCTCACCAAGTCCCACTCACCTATCAGCCCCCTGTCCTCACCAAGTCCCACTCACCTATCAGTCTCTGTCCTCACCAAGTCCCACTCACCTATCAGTCTCTGTCCTCACCAAGTCCCACTCACCTATCAGTCTCTGTCCATACGAAGTCCCACTAACCTATCAGTCTCTGTCCTTACCAAGTCCCACTCACCTATCAGTCTCTGTCCTCACCCAGTCCACTTACCTATCAGCCCCTGTCCTCACCAAGTCCCACTCACCTATCAGCCCCTGTCCTCACCAAGTCCCACTCACCTATCAGCCCCTGTCCTCACCAAGTCACACTCACCTATCAGCCCCTGTCCTCACCAAGTCCCACTCACCTATCAGCTGCTGTCCTCCCCAAGTCCTGCTCACCTATCAGTCTCTGTCCTCACCAATTCCCACTCACCTATCAGCCCGCTGTCCTCACCAAGTCCCACTCACCTATCAGCCCCTGTCCTCAGCAAGTCCCTCTCACCTATCAGCCCCTGTCCTCACCAAGTCCCACTCACCTACCAGCTCCTGTCCTCCCCAAGTCCCACTCACCATCAGTCTCGGTCCTCACCAAGTCCCACTCACCTATCAGCCCCTGCCCTCACCAAGTCCCACTCACCAT
Organism: Somniosus microcephalus; assembly: GCF_052327205.1. Taxonomy (NCBI): domain Eukaryota; kingdom Metazoa; phylum Chordata; class Chondrichthyes; order Squaliformes; family Somniosidae; genus Somniosus; species Somniosus microcephalus. The sequence goes on from NW_028225875.1 coordinate 104,188, forward strand.
CAGCCCCTGTCCTCATAAAGTCCCACTCACCTATCAGCCCCTGTCCTCACCAAGTCCCACTCACCTATCAGCTCCTGACCTCCCCAAGTCCCAGTCACCTATCATCCCCTGTCCTCTCCAAGTCCCACTCACCTATCAGCCCCTGTCCTCACCAAGTCCCACTCACCTATCAGCCCCCTGTCCTCAGCAAGTCCCACTCACCTATCAGTCTCTGTCCTCACCAAGTCCCACTCACCTATCAGTCTCTGTCCTCACCAAGTCCCACTCACCTATCAGTCTCTGTCCACACCAAGTCCCACTCACCGATCAGTCTCTGTCCTCACCCAGTCCACTTACCTATCAGCCCCTGTCCTCACCAAGTCCCACTCACCTATCAGCTCCTGTCCTCCCCAAATCCTGCTCACCTATCAGCCCCTGTCCTCACCAATTGCCACTCACTTTTCAGCCCCTGTTCTCACCAAGTCCCACTCAACATCAGTCTCTGTCCTCACCAAGTCCCACTCACCTATCAGCCCCTGTCCTCACCAAGTCCCACTCACCATCAGCCCCTGTCCTCACCAAGTCCCACTCACCATCAGCCCCTGTCCTCAGCAAGTCCCACTCACCTATCAGCCCCTGTCCTCACCAAGTCCCACTCACCTATCAGCTCCTGTCCTCCACAAGTCCTGCTCACCTATCAGCCCCTGTCCTCACCAATTCCCACACACTTTTCAGCCCCTGTCCTCACCAAGTCCCACTCATCATCAGTCTCTGTCCTCACCAAGTCCCACTCACCTATCAGCCCCTGTCCTCACCAAGTCCCACTCACCTATCAACCCCTGTCCTCACCAAGTCCCACTCACTTATCAGCCCCTGTCCACACCAAGTCCCACTCACCTATCAGTCTCTGTCCAGACTAAGTCCCACTCACCTATCAGCCTCTGTCCTCGCCAAGTCCCACTCAACTATCAGCCCCTGTCCTCACCAAGTCCCACTCACCATCAGCCCCCTGTCCTCACCAAGTCCCACTCACCTATCAGTCTCTGTCCTCAACAAGTCACACTCACCTATCAGTCTCTGTCCTCACCAAGTCCCACTCACCTATCAGTCTCTGTCCACACCAAGTCCCACTCACCTATCAGTCTCTGTCCTCACCAAGCCCACTTACCTATCAGCCCCTGTCCTCACCAAGTGCCACACATCTATCAGCCCCTGTCCTCACCAAGTCCCACCCACCTATCAGCCCCTGTCCTCACCAAGTCCCACTCACCGATCAGCCCCTGTCCTCACCATGTCCCACTCACCTATCAGCCCCTGTCCTCACCAAGTCCCACTCACCTATCAGCTCCTGTCCTCCCCAAGTCCTGCTCATCTATCAGTCTCTGTCCTCACCAATTCACACTCACCTATCAGCCCCCTGTCCTCACCAAGTCACACTCACCTATCAGCCCCTCTCCTCACCAAGTCCCACTCACCTATCAGCCCCTGTCCTCACCAAGTCCCACTCACCTATCAGCTCCTGTCCTCCCCAAGCCCTGCTCACCTATCAGCCCCTGTCCTCATCAATACCCACTCACTTTTCAGCCGCTGTCCTCACCAAGCCCCACTCACCTATCAGCCCCTGCCCTCCCCAAGTCCCACTCACCTATCAGCCCCTGTCCTCACCAAGTCCCACTCACCTATCAGCTCCTGACCTCCCCAAGTCCCACTCACCTATCAGCCCCCTGTCCTCACCAAGTCCCACTCACCTATCAGCCCCTGTTCTCACCAAGTCCCACTCACCTATCAGCCCCTGTTCTCACCAAGTCCCACTCACCTATCAGCCCCCTGTCCTCACCAAGTCCCACTCACCTATCAGTCTCTGTCCTCACCAAGTCCCACTCACGTATCAGTCTCTGTCCTCACCAAGTCCCACTCACCTATCAGTCTCTGACCACACGAAGTCCCACTAACCTATCAGTCTCTGTCCTTACCAAGACCCACTCACCTATCAGTCTCTGTCCTCACCCAGTCCACTTACCTATCAGCCCCTGTCCTCACCAAGTCCCACTCACCTATCAGCCCCTGTCCTCACCAAGTCCCACTCACCTATCAGCCCCTGTCCTCACCAAGTCACACTCACCTATCAGCCCCTGTCCTCACCAAGTCCCACTCACCTATCAGCTCCTGTCCTCCCCAAGTCCTGCTCACCTATCAGTCTCTGTCCTCACCAATTCCCACTCACCTATCAGCCCGCTGTCCTCACCAAGTCCCACTCACCTATCAGCCCCTGTCCTCAGCAAGGCCCTCTCACCTATCAGCCCCTGTCCTCACCAAGTCCCACTCACCTACCAGCTCCTGTCCTCCCCAAGTCCCACTCACCATCAGTCTCAGTCCTCACCAAGTCCCACTCACCTATCAGCCCCTGTCCTCACCAAGTCCCACTCACCATCATCCCCTGTCCTCATAAAGTCCCACTCACCTATCAGCCCCTGTCCTCACCAAGTCCCACTCACCTATCAGCTCCTGACCTCCCCAAGTCCCACTCAGCTATCAGCCCCTGTCCTCACCACTTCCCACTCACCTATCAGCCCCTGTCCTCACCAAGTCCCACTCACCTATCAGCCCCTGTCCTCACCAAGTCCCACTCACCTATCAGCCCCCTGTCCTCAGCAAGTCCCACACACCTATCAGTCTCTGTCCTCACCAAGTCCCACTCACCTATCAGTCTCTGTCCTCACCAAGTCCCACTCACCTATCAGTCTCTGTCCACACTAAGTCCCACTCACCGATCAGTCTCTGTCCTCTCCCAGTACACTTACCTATCAGCCCCTGTCCTCACCAAGTCCTGCTCACCGATCAGCCCCTGTCCTCACCAAGTCCCACTCACCTATCAGCTCCTGTCCTCCCCAAATCCTGCTCACCTATCAGCCCCTGTCCTCACCAATTGCCACTCACTTTTCAGCCCCTGTTCTCACCAAGTCCCACTCACCATCAGTCTCTGTCCTCACCAAGTCCCACTCACCTATCAGCCCCTGTCCTCACCAAGTCCGACTCACCATCAGCCCCTGTCCTCACCAAGTCCCACTCACCATCAACCCCTGTCCTCAGCAAGTCCCACTCACCTATCAGCCCCTGTCCTCACCAAGTCCCACTCACCTATCAGCTCCTGTCCTCCACAAGTCCTGCTCACCTATCAGGACCTGTCCTCACCAATTCCCACACACTTTTCAGCCCCTGTCCTCACCAAGTCCCACTCATCATCAGTCTCTGTCCTCACCAAGTCCCACTCACCTATCAGCCCCTGTCCTCACCAAGTCCCACTCACTTATCAACCCCTGTCCTCACCAAGTCCCACGCACCTATCAGCCCCTGTCCACACCAAGTCCCACTCACCTATCAGTCTCTGTCCAGACTGAGTCCCACTCACCTATCAGCCTCTGTCCTTGCCAAGTCCCACTCAACTATCAGCCCCTGTCCTCACCAAGTCCCACTCACCATCAGCCCCCTGTCCTCACCAAGTCCCACTCACCTATCAGTCTCTGTCCTCAACAAGTCACACTCATCTATCAGCCCCTGTCCTCACCAAGTCCCACTCACCTATCAGCCCCCTGTTCTCACCAAGTCCCACTCAGCTATCAGTCTCTGTTCTCACCAAGTCCCACTCACCTATCAGCACCTGTCCTCACCAAGTCCCACTCACCTATCAGTCTCTGTCCTCACCAAGTCCCACTCACCTATCAGCACCTGTCCTCACCATGTCCCACTCACCTATCAGCCCCTGTCCTCACCAAATCCCACTCACCTATCAGCCCCCTGTCCTCACCAAGTCCCACTCATCTATCAGCCCCTGTCCTCACCAAGTCCCACTCACCTATCAGCCCCCTGTCCGCACCAAGTCCCACTCACCAATCAGTCTCTGTCCTCACCAAGTCCCACTCACCTATCAGTCTCTGTCCTCAACAAGTCCCACTCACCTATCAGCCCCTGTCCTCACCAAGTCCCACTCACCTATCAGCCCCGTGTCCTCACCAAGTCCCACTCACCTATCAGCCCCTGTCCTCACCAAGTCCCACTCACCTGTCAGCCCCTGTCCTCACCAAGTCCCACTCAACTATCAGCTCCTGTCCTCCCCAAGTCCTGCTCATCTATCAGTCTCTGTCCTCACCAATTCACACTCACCTATCAGCCCCCTGTCCTCACCAAGTCCCACTCACCTATCAGCCCCTGTCCTCACCAAGTCCCACTCACCTATCAGCCCCTGTCCTCACCAAGTCCCACTCACCTATCAGCTCCTGTCCTCCCCAAGTCCTGCTCACCTATCAGCCCCTGTCCTCACCAATTCCCACTCACCTATCAGCCCCTGTCCTCACCAAGTCCCACTCACCTATCAGCTCCTGTCCTCCCCAAGTCCTGCTCACCTATCAGCCCCTGTCCTCACCAATTCCCACTCACCTTTCAGCCCCTGTCCTCACCAAGTCCCACTCACCATCAGTCTCTGTCCTCACCAAGTCCCACTCACCTATCAGCCCCTGTCCTCACCAAGTCCCACTCACCTATCAGCCCCTGTCCTCACCAAGTCCCACTCACCTATCAGCCCCTGTCCTCACCAAGTCCCACTCACCATCAGCCCCCTGTCCTCACCAAGTCCCACTCACCTATCAGCTCCTGTCCACCCCAAGTCCCACTCACCTATGAGCCCCTGTCCTCACCAAGTCCCACTCACCATCAGCCCCCTGTCCTCACCAAGTCCCACTCACCTATCAGCCCCTGTCCTCACCAAGTCCCACTCACCATCAGCCCCCTGTCCTCACCAAGTCCCACTCACCTATCAGTCTCTATCCTCACCAAATCACACTCACCTATCAGCCCCTGTCCTCACCAAGTCCCACTCACCTATCAGCCCCCTGTCCTCACCAAGTCCCACTCACCTATCAGCCCCTGTCCTCACCAAGTCCCACTCACCTATCAGCCCCCTGTCCACACCAAGTCCCACTCACCAATCAGTCTCTGTCCTCACCAAGTCCCACTCACCTATCAGTCTCTGTCCTCAACAATCCCACTCACCTATCAGCCCCTGTCCTCACCAAGTCCCACTCACCTATCAGCCCCCTGTCCTCACCAATTCCCACTCACCTATCAGCCCCTGTCCTCACCAATTCCCACTCAGCTATCAGCCCCTGTCCTCACCAAGTCCCACTCACCTATCAGCCCCTGTCCTCACCAAGTCCCACTCAGCTATCAGCTCCTGTCCTCACCAAGTCCCACTCACCTATCAGCTCCTGACCTCCCCAAGTCCCACTCACCTATCAGCCCCTGTCCTCACCAAGTCCCACTCACCGATCAGCCCCTGTTCTCACCAAGTCCCACTCAGCTATCAACCCCTGTCCTCACCAAGTCCAACTCACCTATCAGCCCCCTGTCCTCACCAAGTCCCACTCACCTATCAGTCTCTGTCCTCACCAAGTCCCATTCACCTTTCAGTCTCTGACCTCACCAAGTCCCACTCACCTATCAGTCTCTGTCCTCACCAAGTCCCATTCACCTATCAGTCTCTGTCCACACGAAGTCCCACTCACCTATCAGTCTCTGTCCTTACCAAGTCCCACTCACCTATCAGTCTCTGTCCTCACCCAGTCCACTTACCTATCAGCCCCTGTCCTCACCAAGTCCCACTCATCTATCAGCCCCTGTCCTCACCAAGTCCCACTCACCTATCAGCCCCTGTCCTCACCAAGTCCCACTCACCTAACAGCCCCTGTCCTCACCAAGTCCCACTCACCTATCAGCTCCTGTCCTCCCCAAGTCCTGCTCACCTATCAGTCTCTGTCCTCACCAATTCCCACTCACCGATCAGCCCCCTGTCCTCACCAATCCCACTCACCTATCAGCCCCTGTCCTCAGCAAGTCCCTCTCACCTATCAGCCCCTGTCCTCACCAAGTCCCACTCACCTATCAGCTCCTGTCCTCCCCAAGTCGTGCTCACCTATCAGCCCCTGTCCTCACCAATTGCCACTCACTTTTCAGCCCCTGTCCTCACCAAGTCCCACTCACCATCAGTCTCTGTCCTCACCAAGTCCCACTCACCTATCAGCCCCTGTCCTCACCAAGTCCCACTCAGCTATCAGCCCCTGTCCTCACCAAGTCCCACTCACCTATCAGCCCCTGTCCTCACCAGGTCCCACTCACCTATCAGCTCCTGTCCTCCCCAAGTCCTGCTCACCGATCAGTCTCTGTCCTCACCAATTCCCACTCACCTATCAGCCCCCTGTCCTCACCAAGTCCCACTCACCTATCAGCCCCTGTCCTCACCAAGTCCCACTCACCTATCAACCCCTGTCCTCTCCAAGTCCCACTCACATATCAGCTCCTGTCCTCCCCAAGTCCTGCTCACCTATCAGCCCCTGTCCTCACCAATTCCCACAAACTTTTCAGCCCCTGTCCTCACCAAGTCCCACTCACCATCAGTCTCTGTCCTCACCAAGTCCCACTCACCTATCAGACCCTGTCCTCACCAAGTCCCACTCATCTATCAGCCCCTGTCCTCACCAAGTCCCACTCACCTATCAGCCCCTGTCCACACCAAGTCCCACTCACCTATCAGTCTCTGTCCAGACTAAGTCCCACTCACCTATCAGCCTCTGTCCTCGCCAAGTCCCACTCAACTATCAGCCCCTGTCCTCACCAAGTCCCACTCACCATCAGCCCCCTGTCCTCACCAAGTCCCACTCACCTATCATTCTCTGTCCTCAACAAGTCACACTCACCTATCAGCCCCTGTCCTCACCAAGTCCCACTCACCTATCAGCCCCCTGTCCTCACCAAGTCCCACTCAGCTATCAGTCTCTGCTCTCACCAAGTCCCACTCACCTATCAGCACCTGTCCTCACCAAGTCCCACTTACCTATCAGTCTCTGTCCTCACCAAGTCCCACTCACCTATCAGCACCTGTCCTCACCATGTCCCACTCACCTATCAGCCCCTGTCCTCACCAAATCCCACTCACCTATCAGCCCCCTGTCCTCACCAAGTCCCACTCATCTATCAGCCCCTGTCCTCACCAAGTCCCACTCACCTATCAGCCCCCTGTCCGCACCAAGTCCCACTCACCAATCAGTCTCTGTCCTCACCAAGTCCCACTCACCTATCAGTCTCTGTCCTCAACAAGTCCCACTCACCTATCAGCCCCTGTCCTCACCAAGTCCCACTCACCTATCAGCCCCGTGTCCTCACCAAGTCCCACTCACCTATCAGCCCCTGTCCTCACCAAGTCCCACTCACCTGTCAGCCCCTGTCCTCACCAAGTCCCACTCAACTATCAGCTCCTGTCCTCCCCAAGTCCTGCTCATCTATCAGTCTCTGTCCTCACCAATTCACACTCACCTATCAGCCCCCTGTCCTCACCAAGTCCCACTCACCTATCAGCCCCTGTCCTCACCAAGTCCCACTCACCTATCAGCCCCTGTCCTCACCAAGTCCCACTCACCTATCAGCTCCTGTCCTCCCCAAGTCCTGCTCACCTATCAGCCCCTGTCCTCACCAATTCCCACTCACCTTACAGCCCCTGTCCTCACCAAGTCCCACTCACCATCAGTCTCTGTCCTCACCAAGTCCCAGTCACCTATCAGCCCCTGTCCTCACCAAGTCCCACTCACCTATCAGCCCCTGTCCTCACCAAGTCCCACTCACCTATCAGCCCCTGTCCTCACCAAGTCCCACTCACCTATGAGCCCCTGTCCTCACCAAGTCCCACTCACCATCAGCCTCCTGTCCTCACCAAGTCCCACTCACCTATCAGCTCCTGTCCACCCCAAGTCCCACTCACCTATCAGCCCCTGTCCTCACCAAGTCCCACTCACCATCAGCCCCCTGTCCTCACCAAGTCCCACTCACCTATCAGCCCCTGTCCTCACCATGTCCCACTCACCATCAGCCCCCTGTCCTCACCAAGTCCCACTCACCTATCAGTCTCTATCCTCACCAAATCACACTCACCTATCAGCCCCTGTCCTCACCAAGTCCCACTCACCTATCAGCCCCCTGTCCTCACCAAGTCCCACTCACCTATCAGCCCCTGTCCTCACCAAGTCCCACTCACCTATCAGCCCCCTGTCCACACCAAGTCCCACTCACCAATCAGTCTCTGTCCTCACCAAGTCCCACTCACCTATCAGTCTCTGTCCTCAACAATCCCACTCACCTATCAGCCCCTGTCCTCACCAAGTCCCACTCACCTATCAGCCCCTGTCCTCACCAATTCCCACTCACCTATCAGCCCCTGTCCTCACCAAGTCCCACTCACCTATCAGCCCCTGTCCTCACCAAGTCCCACTCACCTATCAGCCACTGTCCTCACCAAGTCCCACTCAGCTATCAGCTCCTGTCCTCACCAAGTCCCACTCACCTATCAGCTCCTGACCTCCCCAAGTCCCACTCACCTATCCGCCCCTGTCCTCACCAAGTCCCACTCACCTATCAGCCCCTGTTCTCACCAAGTCCCACTCACCTATCAACCCCTGTCCTCACCAAGTCCAACTCACCTAAAAGCCCCCTGTCCTCACCAAGTCCCACTCACCTATCAGTCTCTGTCCTCACCAAGTCCCATTCACCTATCAGTCTCTGACCTCACCAAGTCCCACTCACCTATCAGTCTCTGTCCTCACCAAGTCCCATTCACCTATCAGTCTCTGTGCACACGAAGTCCCACTCACCTATCTGTCTCTGTCCTTACCAAGTCCCACTCACCTATCAGTCTCTGTCCTCACCCAGTCCACTTACCTATCAGCCCCTGTCCTCACCAAGTCCCACTCATCTATCAGCCCCTGTCCTCACCAAGTCCCACTCACCTATCAGCCCCTGTCCTCACCAAGTCCCACTCACCTATCAGCCCCTGTCCTCACCAAGTCCCACTCACCTATCAGCTCCTGTCCTCCCCAAGTCCTGCTCACCTATCAGTCTCTGTCCTCACCAATTCCCACTCACCGATCAGCCCCCTGTCCTCACCAAGTCCCACTCACCTATCAGCCCCTGTCCTCAGCAAGTCCCTCTCACCTATCAGCCCCTGTCCTCACCAAGTCCCACTCACCTATCAGCTCCTGTCCTCCCCAAGTCCTGCTCACCTATCAGCCCCTGTCCTCACCAATTGCCACTCACTTTTCAGCCCCTGTCCTCACCAAGTCCCACTCACCATCAGTCTCTGTCCTCACCAAGTCCCACTCACCTATCAGCCCCTGTCCTCACCAAGTCCCACTCAGCTATCAGCCCCTGTCCTCACCAAGTCCCACTCACCTATCAGCCCCTGTCCTCACCAGGTCCCACTCACCTATCAGCTCCTGTCCTCCCCAAGTCCTGCTCACCGATCAGTCTCTGTCCTCACCAATTCCCACTCACCTATCAGCCCCCTGTCCTCACCATGTCCCACTCACCTATCAGCCCCTGTCCTCACCAAGTCCCACTCACCTATCAACCCCTGTCCTCTCCAAGTCCCACTCACATATCAGCTCCTGTCCTCCCCAAGTCCTGCTCACCTATCAGCCCCTGTCCTCACCAATTCCCACAAACTTTTCAGCCCCTGTCCTCACCAAGTCCCACTCACCATCAGTCTCTGTCCTCACCAAGTCCCACTCACCTATCAGACCCTGTCCTCACCAAGTCCCACTCATCTATCAGCCCCTGTCCTCACCAAGTCCCACTCACCTATCAGGCCCTGTCCACACGAAGTCCCACTCACCTATCAGCCCCTCTCCTCACCAAGTCCCACTCACCTATCAGTCTCTGTCCTCACCAAGTCCCACTCACCTATCAGTCTCTGTCCTCACCAAGTCCCACTCACCTATCAGTCTCTGTCCACACCAAGTCCCACTCACCTATCAGTCTCTGTCCTCACCAAGTCCACTTACCTATCAGCCCCTGTCCTCACCAAGTCCCACTCACCTATCAACCCCCTGTCCTCACCAATTCCCACTCACCTATCAGCCCCTGTCCTCACCAAGTCCCACTCACCTATCAGCCCCTGTCCTCACCAAGTCCCACTCACCTATCAGCCACCTGTCCTCACCAAGTCCCACTCACCTATCAGCCCCTGTCCTCACCAATTCCCACTCACCTATCAGCCCCTGTCCTCACCAAGTCCCACTCACCTATCAGCCCCTGTCCTCGCCAAGTCCCACTCACCTATCAGCCCCTGTCCTCACCAAGTCCCACTCAGCTATCAGCTCCTGTCCTCACCAAGTCCCACTCACCTATCAGCTCCTGACCTCCCCAAGTCCCACTCACCTATCAGCCCCTGTCCTCACCAAGTCCCACTCACCTATCAGCCCCTGTTCTCACCAAGTCCCACTCACCTATCAACCCCTGTCCTCACCAAGTCCAACTCACCTATCAGCCCCCTGTCCTCACCAAGTCCCACTCACCTATCAGTCTCTGTCCTCACCAAGTCCCATTCACCTATCAGTCTCTGTCCACACGAAGTCCCACTCACCTATCAGTCTCTGTCCTTACCAAGTCCCACTCACCTATCAGTCTCTGTCCTCACCCAGTCCACTTACCTATCAGCCCCTGTCCTCACCAAGTCCCACTCATCTATCAGCCCCTGTCCTCACCAAGTCCCACTCACCTATCAGCCCCTGTCCTCACCAAGTCCCACTCACCTATCAGCCCCTGTCCTCACCAAGTCCCACTCACCTATCAGCTCCTGTCCTCCCCAAGTCCTGCTCACCTATCAGTCTCTGTCCTCACCAATTCCCACTCACCGATCAGCCACCTGTCCTCACCAATCCCACTCACCTATCAGCCCCTGTCCTCAGCAAGTCCCTCTCACCTATCAGCCCCTGTCCTCACCAAGTCCCACTCACCTATCAGCTCCTGTCCTCCCCAAGTCCTGCTCACCTATCAGCCCCTGTCCTCACCAATTGCCACTCACTTTTCAGCCCCTGTCCTCACCAAGTCCCACTCACCATCAGTCTCTGTCCTCACCAAGTCCCACTCACCTATCAGCCCCTGTCCTCACGAAGTCCCACTCAGCTATCAGCCCCTGTCCTCACCAAGTCCCACTCACCTATCAGCCCCTGTCCTCACCAGGTCCCACTCACCTATCAGCTCCTGTCCTCCCCAAGTCCTGCTCACCGATCAGTCTCTGTCCTCACCAATTCCCACTCACCTATCAGCCCCCTGTCCTCACCAAGTCCCACTCACCTATCAGCCCCTGTCCTCACCAAGTCCCACTCACCTATCAACCCCTGTCCTCTCCAAGTCCCACTCACATATCAGCTCCTGTCCTCCCCAAGTCCTGCTCACCTATCAGCCCCTGTCCTCACCAATTCCCACAAACTTTTCAGCCCCTGTCCTCACCAAGTCCCACTCACCATCAGTCTCTGTCCTCACCAAGTCCCACTCACCTATCAGACCCTGTCCTCACCAAGTCCCACTCATCTATCAGTCCCTGTCCTCACCAAGTCCCACTCACCTATCAGCCCCTGTCCACACCAAGTCCCACTCACCTATCAGTCTCTGTCCAGACTAAGTCCCACTCACCTATCAGCCTCTGTCCTCGCCAAGTCCCACTCAACTATCAGCCCCTGTCCTCACCAAGTCCCACTCACCATCAGCCCCCTGTCCTCACCAAGTCCCACTCACCTATCAGTCTCTGTCCTCAACAAGTGACACTCACCAATCAGCCCCTGTCCTCACCAAGTCCCACTCACCTATCAGCCCCCTGTCCTCACCAAGTCCCACTCAGCTATCAGTCTCTGTTCTCACCAAGTCCCACTCACCTATCAGCACCTGTCCTCACCAAGTCCCACTCACCTATCAGTCTCTGTCCTCACCAAGTCCCACTCACCTATCAGCACCTGTCCTCACCATGTCCCACTCACCTATCAGCCCTTGTCCTCACCAAATCCCACTCACCTATCAGCCCCCTGTCCTCACCAAGTCCCACTCATCTATCAGCCCCTGTCCTCACCAAGTCCCACTCACCTATCAGCCCCCTGTCCGCACCAAGTCCCACTCACCAATCAGTCTCTGTCCTCACCAAGTCCCACTCACCTATCAGTCTCTGTCCTCAACAAGTCCCACTCACCTATCAGCCCCTGTCCTCACCAAGTCCCACTCACCTATCAGCCCCGTGTCCTCACCAAGTCCCACTCACCTATCAGCCCCTGTCCTCACAAAGTCCCACTCACCTGTCAGCCCCTGTCCTCACCAAGTCCCACTCAACTATCAGCTCCTGTCCTCCCCAAGTCCTGCTCATCTATCAGTCTCTGTCCTCACCAATTCACACTCACCTATCAGCCCCCTGTCCTCACCAAGTCCCACTCACCTATCAGCCCCGGTCCTCACCAAGTCCCACTCACCTATCAGCCCCTGTCCTCACCAAGTCCCACTCACCTATCAGCTCCTGTCCTCCCCAAGTCCTGCTCACCTATCAGCCCCTGTCCTCACCAATTCCCACTCACCTTTCAGCCCCTGTCCTCACCAAGTCCCACTCACCATCAGTCTCTGTCCTCACCAAGTCCCAGTCACCTATCAGCCCCTGTCCACACCAAGTCCCACTCACCTATCAGCCGCTGTCCTCACCAAGTCCCACTCACCTATCAGCCCCTGTCCTCACCAAGTCCCACTCACCTATGAGCCCCTGTCCTCACCAAGTCCCACTCACCATCAGCCCCCTGTCCTCACCAAGTCCCACTCACCTATCAGCTCCTGTCCACCCCAGGTCCCACTCACCTATCAGCCCCTGTCCTCACCAAGTCCCACTCACCATCAGCCCCCTGTCCTCACCAAGTCCCACTCACCTATCAGTCTCTATCCTCACCAAATCCCACTCACCTATCAGCCCCTGTCCTCACCAAGTCCCACTCACCTATCAGCCCCCTGTCCTCACCAAGTCCCACTCACCTATCAGCCCCTGTCCTCACCAAGTCCCACTCACCTATCAGCCCCCTGTCCACACCAAGTCCCACTCACCAATCAGTCTCTGTCCTCACCAAGTCCCACTCTCCTATCAGTCTCTGTCCTCAACAATCCCACTCACCTATCAGCCCCTGTCCTCACCAAGTCCCACTCACCTATCAGCCCCCTGTCCTCACCAATTCCCACTCACCTATCAGCCCCTGTCCTCACCAAGTCCCACTCACCTATCAGCCCCTGTTCTCACCAAGTCCCACTCACCTATCAACCCCTGTCCTCACCAAGTCCAACTCACCTATCAGCCCCCTGTCCTCACCAAGTCCCACTCACCTATCAGTCTCTGTCCTCACCAAGTCCCATTCACCTATCAGTCTCTGACCTCACCAAGTCCCACTCACCTATCAGTCTCTGTCCTCACCAAGTCCCATTCACCTATCAGTCTCTGTCCACACGAAGTCCCACTCACCTATCAGTCTCTGTCCTTACCAAGTCCCACTCACCTATCAGTCTCTGTCCTCACCCAGTCCACTTACCTATCAGCCCCTGTCCTCACCAAGTCCCACTCATCTATCAGCCCCTGTCCTCACCAAGTCCCACTCACCTATCAGCCCCTGTCCTCACCAAGTCCCACTCACCTATCAGCCCCTGTCCTCACCAAGTCCCACTCACCTATCAGCTCCTGTCCTCCCCAAGTCCTGCTCACCTATCAGTCTCTGTCCTCACCAATTCCCACTCACCGATCAGCCCCCTGTCCTCACCAAGTCCCACTCACCTATCAGCCCCTGTCCTCAGCAAGTCCCTCTCACCTATCAGCCCCTGTCCTCACCAAGTCCCACTCACCTATCAGCTCCTGTCCTCCCCAAGTCCTGCTCACCTATCAGCCCCTGTCCTCACCAATTGCCACTCACTTTTCAGCCCCTGTCCTCACCAAGTCCCACTCACCATCAGTCTCTGTCCTCACCAAGTCCCACTCACCTATCAGCCCCTGTCCTCACCAAGTCCCACTCAGCTATCAGCCCCTGTCCTCACCAAGTCCCACTCACCTATCAGCCCCTGTCCTCACCAGGTCCCACTCACCTATCAGCTCCTGTCCTCCCCAAGTCCTGCTCACCGATCAGTCTCTGTCCTCACCAATTCCCACTCACCTATCAGCCCCCTGTCCTCACCAAGTCCCACTCACCTATCAGCCCCTGTCCTCACCAAGTCCCACTCACCTATCAACCCCTGTCCTCTCCAAGTCCCACTCACATATCAGCTCCTGTCCTCCCCAAGTCCTGCTCACCTATCAGCCCCTGTCCTCACCAATTCCCACAAACTTTTCAGCCCCTGTCCTCACCAAGTCCCACTCACCATCAGTCTCTGTCCTCACCAAGTCCCACTCACCTATCAGACCCTGTCCTCACCAAGTCCCACTCATCTATCAGCCCCTGTCCTCACCAAGTCCCACTCACCTATCAGGCCCTGTCCACACGAAGTCCCACTCACCTATCAGCCCCTCTCCTCACCAAGTCCCACTCACCTATCAGTCTCTGTCCTCACCAAGTCCCACTCACCTATCAGTCTCTGTCCTCACCAAGTCCCACTCACCTATCAGTCTCTGTCCACACCAAGTCCCACTCACCTATCAGTCTCTGTCCTCACCAAGTCCACTTACCTATCAGCCCCTGTCCTCACCAAGTCCCACTCACCTATCAACCCCCTGTCGTCACCAATTCCCACTCACCTATCAGCCCCTGTCCTCACCAAGTCCCACTCACCTATCAGCCCCTGTCCTCACCAAGTCCCACTCACCTATCAGCCCCCTGTCCTCACCAAGTCCCACTCACCTCTCAGCCCCTGTCCTCACCAAGTCCCACTCACCTATCAGCCCCCTGTCCACACCAAGTCCCACTCACCAATCAGTCTCTGTCCTCACCAAGTCCCACTCACCTATCAGTCTCTGTCCTCAACAATCCCACTCACCTATCAGCCCCTGTCCTCACCAAGTCCCACTGACCTATCAGCCCCCTGTCCTCACCAATTCCCACTCACCTATCAGCCCCTGTCCTCACCAAGTCCCACTCACCTATCAGCCCCTGTCCTCACCAATTGCCACTCACTTTTCAGCCCCTGTCCTCACCAAGTCCCACTCACCATCAGTCTCTGTCCTCACCAAGTCCCACTCACCTATCAGCCCCTGTCCTCACCAAGTCCCACTCTCCTATCAGCCCCTGTCCTCACCAAGTCCCACTCACCTATCAGCCCCTGTCCTCACCAAGTCCCACTCACATATCAGCTCCTGTCCTCCCCAAGTCCTGCTCACCTATCAGCCCCTGTCCTCACCAACTCCCACACACTTTTCAGCCCCTGTCCTCACCACGTCCCACTCACCATCAGTCTCTGTCCTCACCAAGTCCCACTCACCTATCAGACCCTGTCCTCACCAACTCCCACTCATCTATCAGCCCCTGTCCTCACCAAGTCCCACTCATCTATCAGGCCTTTCCACACGAAGTCCCACTCACCTATCAGCCCCTCTCCTCACCAAGTCCCACTCACCTATCAGTTTCTGTCCTCACCAAGTCCCACTCACCTATCAGTCTCTGTCCTCACCAAGTCCCACTCACCTATCAGCCCCTGTCCTCACCAAGTCCCACTCACCTATAAGCCCCCTGTCCTCACCAATTCCCACTCACCTATCAGCCCCTGTCCTCACCAAGTCCCACTCACCTATCTGCCCCTGTCCTCACCAAGTCCCACTCAGCCATCAGCTCCTGTCCTCACCAAGTCCAACTCACCTATCAGCTCCTGACCTCCCCAAGTCCCACTCACCTATCAGCCCCTGTCCTCACCAAGTCCCACTCACCTATCAGCCCCTGTTCTCACCAAGTCCCACTCACCTATCAACCCCTGTCCTCACCAAGTCCCACTCACCTATCAGCCCCCTGTCCTCACCAAGTACCACTCACCTATCAGTCTCTGTCCTCACCAAGTCCCATTCACATATCAGTCTCTTTCCTCACCAAGTCCCACTCACCTATCAGTCTCTGTCCACACGAAGTCCCACTCACCTATCAGTCTCTGTCCTTACCAAGTCCCACTCACCTATCAGTCTCTGTCCTCACCCAGTCCACTTACCTATCAGCCCCTGTCCTCACCAAGTCCCACTCATCTATCAGCCCCTGTCCTCACCAAGTCCCACTCACCTATCAGCCCCTGTCCTCACCAAGTCCCACTCACCTATCAGCCCCTGTCCTCTCCAAGTCCCACTCACCTATCAGCTCCTGTCCTCCCCAAGTCCTGCTCACCTATCAGTCTCTGTCCTCACCAATTCCCACTCACCTCTCAGCCCCCTGTCCTCACCAAGTCCCACTCACCTATCAGCCCCTGTACTCAGCAAGACCCTCTCACCTATCAGCCCCTGTCCTCACCAAGTCACACTCACCTATCAGCTCCTGTCCTCCCCAAGTCCTGCTCACCTATCAGCCCCTGTCCTCACCAATTGCCACTCACTTTTCAGCCCCTGTCCTCACACAGTCCCACTCACCATCAGTCTCTGTCCTCACCAAGTCCCACTCACCTATCAGCCCCTGTCCTCACCAAGTCCCACTCACCTATCAGCCCCTGTCCTCACCAAGTCCCACTCACCTATCAGCCCCTGTCCTCACCAAGTCCCACTCACATATCAGCTCCTGTCCTCCCCAAGTCCTGCTCACCTATCAGCCCCTGTCCTCACCAATTCCCACACACTTTTCAGCCGCTGTCCTCACCAAATCCCACTCACCATCAGTCTCTGTCCTCACCAAGTCCCACTCACCTATCAGACCCTGTCCTCACCAAGTCCCACTCATCTATCAGCCCCTGTCCTCACCAAGTCCCACTCATCTATCGGGCCTTTGCACACGAAGTCCCACTCACCTATCAGCCCCTCTCCTCACCAAGTCCCACTCACCTATCACTCTCTGTCCTCACCAAGTCCCACTCACCTATCAGTCTCTGTCCTCACCAAGTCCCACTCACCTATCAGTCTCTGTCCACACCAAGTCCCACTCACCTATCAGTCTCTGTCCTCACCAAGTCCACTTACCTATCAGCCCCTGTCCTCACCAAGTCCCACTCATCTATCAGCCCCTGTCCTCACCAAGTCCCACTCACCAATCAGCCCCTGTCCTCACCAAGTCCCACTCACCTATCAGCCCCTGTCCTCACCAATTCCCACTCACCTATCAGCCCCTGTCCTCACCAAGTCCCACTCACCTCTCAGCTCCTGTCCTCCCCAAGTCCTGCTCACCTATCAGCCCCTGTCCTCACCAATTCCCACTCACTTTTCAGCCCCTGTCCTCACCAAGTCCCACTCACCATCAATCTCTGTCCTCCCCAAGTCCCACTCACCTATCAGCCCCTGTCCTCACCAAGTCCCACTCACCTATCAGCCCATGTCCTCACCAAGTCCCACTCACCAACAGCCCCTGTCCTCACCAAGTCCCAATGACCTATCAGCCCCTGCCCTCCCCAAGTCCCACTCACCTATCAGCCCCTGTCCTCACCAAGTCCCACTCACCTATCAGCTCCTGACCTCCCCAAGTCCCACTCACCTATCAGCGCCTGTCCTCACCAAGTCCCACTCACCTATCAGTCTCTGTCCTCACCAAGTCCCACTCACCTATCAGTCTCTGTCCTCACCAAGTCCCACTCACCTATCGGTCTCTGTCCTCACCAAGTCCACTTACCTATCAGCCCCTGTCCTCACCAAGTCCCACTCACCTATCAGCCCCTGTCCTCACCAAGTCCCACTCACCTATCAGCCCCTGTCCTCACCAAGTCCCACTCACCATCAGCCCTCTGTCCTCACCAAGTCCCACTCACCTATCAGCTCCTGTCATCCCCATGTCCCACTCACCTATCAGCCCCTGTCCTCACCAGGTCCCACTCACATTTCAGCCCCTGTCCTCACCAAGTCCCACTCACATATCAGCCCCTGTCCTCACCAAGTCCCACTCACCTATCAGCCCCCTGGCCTCACCAAGTCCCACTCATCTATCAGCCCCTGTCCTCACCAAGTCCCACTCTCCTATCAGCCCCCTGTCCACACCAAGTCCCACTCACCAATCAGTCTCTGTCCTCACCAAGTCCCACTCACCTATAGGTCTCTGTCCTCAACAAGTCCCACTCACCTATCAGCCCCTGTCCTCACCAAGTCCCACTCACCTATCAGCCCCCTGTCCTCACCAAGTCCCATTCACCTATCAGCCCCTGTCCTCACCAAGTCCCACTCACCTATCAGCCCCTGTCCTCACCAAGTCCCACTCACCTATCAGCCCCCTGTCCTCACCAAGTCCCACTCACCTATCAGTCTCTGTCCTCACCAAGTCCCACTGACATATCAGTCTCTGTCCTCACCATGTCCCACTCACCTATCAGTCTCTGTCCACACCAAGTCCACTCACCTATCAGTCTCTGTCCTTACCAAGTCCCACTCATCTATCAGCCCCTGTCCTCACCAAGTCCCACTCACCTATCAGCCCCTGTCCTCACCAAGTCCCACTCACCTATCAGCCCCTGTCCTCACCAAGTCCCATTCACCTGTCAGCCCCTGTCCTCACCAAGTCCCACTCACCTATCAGCTCCTGTCCTCCCCAAGTCCTGCTCATCTATCTGTCTCTGTCCTCACCAATTCACACTCACCTATCAGCCCCCTGTCCTCACCAAGTCCCGCTCACCTATCAGACCCTGTCCTCACCAAGTCCCACTCACCTATCTGCCCCTGTCCTCACCAAGTCCCACTCACCTATCAGCTCCTGTCCTCCCCAAGTCCTGCTCACCTATCAGCCCCTGTCCTCACCAATTCCCACTCACTTTTCAGCCCCTGTCCTCACCAAGTCCCACTCACCATCAGTCTCTGTCCTTACCAAGTCCCACTCACCTATCAGCCCCTGTCCTCACCAAGTCCCACTCACCTATCAGCCCCTGTCCTCACCAATTCCCACTCACCTATCAGCTCCTGTCCTCACCAAGTCCCACTCACCTATCAGCCCCTGTCCTCACCAAGTCCCACTCACCTATCAGCCCCCTGTCCTCACCAAGTCCCACTAACCTATCAGCCCCTGTCCTCACCAAGACCCACTCACCTATCTGCCCCTGTCCTCACCAAATCCCACTCACCTATTAGCCCCTGTCCTCACCAAGTCCCACTCACCTATCAGCCCCTGTCCTCACCAAGTCCCACTCACCTATCAGTCTCTGTCCACACCAAGTCCCACTCACCTATCAGCCTCTGTCCTCCCCAAGTCCCACTCACCTATCAGCCCCTGTCCTCCCCAAGTCCCACTCACCTATCAGTCTCTGTCCTCACCAAGTCCCACTCACCCATCAGCCCCTGTCCTCACGAAGTCCCACTCATCTATCAGCCCCTGTCCTCACCCAGTCCCGCTCACCTATCAGTCTCTGTCCTCAGCATGTCCCACTCACATATCAGCCCCTGTCCTCACCAAGTCCCACTCACCTATCAGCCCCTGTCCTCACCAAGTCCCACTCACCTATCAGCCCCCTGTCCTCACCAAGTCCCACTCACCTATCAGCCCCTGTCCTCACCAAGTCCCACTCACCTATCAGCCCCCTGTCCACACCAAGTCCCACTCACCTATCAGCCCCTGTTCTCACCAAGTCCCACTCACCTATCAACCCCTGTCCTCACCAAGTCCCACTCACCTATCAGCCCCCTGTCCTCACCAAGTCCCACTCACCTATCAGTCTCTGTCCTCACCAAGTCCCATTCACCTATCAGTCTCTGACCTCACCAAGTCCCACTCACCTATCAGTCTCTGTCCTCACCAAGTCCCATTCACCTATCAGTCTCTGTCCACACGAAGTCCCACTCACCTATCAGTCTCTGTCCTTACCAAGTCCCACTCACCTATCAGTCTCTGTCCTCACCCAGTCCACTTACCTATCAGCCCCTGTCCTCACCAAGTCCCACTCATCTATCAGCCCCTGTCCTCACCAAGTCCCACTCACCTATCAACCCCTGTCCTCACCAAGTCCCACTCACCTATCAGCCCCTGTCCTCACCAAGTCCCACTCACCAATCAGCTCCTGTCCTCCCCAAGTCCCACTCACCTATCAGCTCCTGTCCTCCCCAAGTCCTGCTCACCAATCAGCCCCTGTCCTCACCAATTGCCACTCACTTTTCAGCCCCTGTCCTCACCAAGTCCCACTCACCATCAGTCTCTGTCCTCACCAAGTCCCACTCACCTATCAGCCCCTGTCCTCACCAAGTCCCACTCAGCTATCAGCCCCTGTCCTCACCAAGTCCCACTCACCTATCAGCCCCTGTCCTCACCAAGTCCCACTCAGCTATCAGCCCCTGTCCTCACCAAGTCCCACTCACCTATCAGCTCCTGTCCTCCCCAAGTCCTGCTCACCGATCAGTCTCTGTCCTCACCAATTCCCACTCACCTATCAGCCCCCTGTCCTCACCAAGTCCCACTCACCTATCAGCCCCTGTCCTCACCAAGTCCCACTCACCTATCAACCCCTGTCCTCTCCAAGTCCCACTCACATATCAGCTCCTGTCCTCCCCAAGTCCTGCTCACCTATCAGCCCCTGTCCTCACCAATTCCCACACACTTTTCAGCCCCTGTCCTCACCAAGTCCCACTCACCATCAGTCTCTGTCCTCACCAAGTCCCACTCACCTATCAGACCCTGTCCTCACCAAGTCCCACTCATCTATCAGCCCCTGTCCTCACCAAGTCCCACTCACCTATCAGGCCCTGTCCACACGAAGTCCCACTCACCTATCAGCCCCTCTCCTCACCAAGTCCCACTCACCTATCAGTCTCTGTCCTCACCAAGTCCCACTCACCTATCAGTCTCTGTCCTCACCAAGTCCCACTCACCTATCAGTCTCTGTCCACACCAAGTCCCACTCACCTATCAGTCTCTGTCCTCACCAAGTCCACTTACCTATCAGCCCCTGTCCTCACCAAGTCCCACTCACCTATCAGCCCCCTGTCCTCACCAGTTCCCACTCACCTATCAGCCCCCTGTCCTCACCAAGTCCCACTCACCTATCAGTCTCTGTCCTCACCAAGTCCCACTCACATATCAGCCCCTGTCCTCACCAAGTCCCACTCACCTATCAGCCCCTGTCCTCACCAAGTCCCACTCAGCTATCAGCCCCCTGTCCTCACCAAGTCCCACTCACCTATCAGCCCCTGTCCTCACCAAGTCCCACTCACCTATCAGCCCCCTGTCCACACCAAGTCCCACTCACCAATCAGTCTCTGTCCTCACCAAGTCCCACTCACCTATCAGTCTCTGTCCTCAACAATCCCACTCACCTATCAGCCCCTGTCCTCACCAAGTCCCACTGACCAATCAGCCCCCTGTCCTCACCAATTCCCACTCACCTATCAGCCCCTGTCCTCACCAAGTCCCACTCACCTATCAGCCCCTGTCCTCACCAAGTCCCACTCACCTATCAGCCCCTGTCCTCACCAAGTCCCACTCAGCTATCAGCTCCTGTCCTCACCAAGTCCCACTCACCTATCAGCTCCTGACCTCCCCAAGTCCCACTCACCTATCAGCCCTTGTCCTCACCAAGTCCCACTCACCTATCAGCCCCTGTTCTCACCAAGTCCCACTCACCTATCAACCCCTGTCCTCACCAAGTCCCACTCAACTATCAGCCCCCTGTCCTCACCAAGTCCCACTCACCTATCAGTCTCTGTCCTCACCAAGTCCCAATCACCTATCAGTCTATGTCCTCACCAAGTCCCACTCACCTATCAGTCTCTGTCCTCACCAAGTCCCATTCACCTATCAGTCTCTGTCCACACGAAGTCCCACTCACCTATCAGTCTCTGTCCTTACCAAGTCCCACTCACCTATCAGTCTCTGTCCTCACCCAGTCCACTTACCTATCAGCCCCTGTCCTCACCAAGTCCCACTCGTCTATCAGCCCCTGTCCTCACCAAGTCCCACTCACCTATCAGCCCCTGTCCTCACCAAGTCCCACTCACCTATCAGCCCCTGTCCTCACCAAGTCCCACTCACCTATCAGATCCTGTCCTCCCCAAGTCCTGCTCACCTATCAGTCTCTGTCCTCACCAATTGCCACTCACCTATCAGCCTCCTGTCCTCACCAAGTCCCACTCACCTATCAGCCGCTGTCCTCAGCAAGTCCCTCTCACCTATCAGCCCCTGTCCTCACCAAGTCCCACTCACCTATCAGCTCCTGTCCTCCCCAAGTCCTGCTCAACTCTCAGCACCTGTCCTCACCAATTGCCACTCACTTTTCAGCCCCTGTCCTCACCAAGTCCCACTCACCATCAGTCTCTGTCCTCACCAAGTCCCACTCACCTATCAGCCCCTGTCCTCACCAAGTCCCACTCACCTATCAGCCCCTGTCCTCACCAAGTCCCACTCACCTATCAGCCCCTGTCCTCACCAAGTCCCACTCACATATCAGCTCCTGTCCTCCCCAAGTCCTGCTCACCTATCAGCCCCTGTCCTCACCAATTCCCACACACTTTTCAGCCCCTGTCCTCACCAAGTCCCACTCACCATCAGTCTCTGTCCTCACCAAGTCCCACTCACCTATCAGACCCTGTCCTCACCAAGTCCCACTCATCTATCAGCCCCTGTCCTCACCAATTCCCACTCATCTATCAGGCCTTTCCACACGAAGTCCCACTCACCTATCAGCCCCTCTCCTCACCAAGTCCCACACACCTATCAGTCTCTGTCCTCACCAAGTCCCACTCACCTATCAGTCTCTGTCCTCACCAAGTCCCACTCACCTATCAGCCCCTGTCCTCACCAAGTCCCACTCACCTATCAGCCCCCTGTCCTCACCAATTCCCACTCACCTATCAGCCCCTGTCCTCACCAAGTCCCACTCACCTATCAGCCCCTGTCCTCACCAAGTCCCACTCACCTATCAGCCCCTGTCCTCACCAAGTCCCACTCAGCTATCAGCTCCTGTCCTCACCAAGTCCCACTCACCTATCAGCTCCTGACCTCCCCATGTCCCACTCACCTATCAGCCCCTGTCCTCACCAAGTCCCACTCACCTATCAGCCCCTGTTCTCACCAAGTCCCACTCACCTATCAACCCCTGTCCTCACCAAGTCCCACTCACCTATCAGCCCCCTGTCCTCACCAAGTCCCACTCACCTATCAGTCTCTGTCCTCACCAAGTCCCATTCACCTATCAGTCTCTGTCCTCACCAAGTCCCACTCACCTATCAGTCTCTGTCCACACGAAGTCCCACTCACCTATCAGTCTTTTTCCTTACCAAGTCCCACTCACCTATCAGTCTCTGTCCTCACCCAGTCCACTTACCTATCAGCCCCTGTCCTCACCAAGTCCCACTCATCTATCAGCCCCTGTCCTCACCAAGTCCCACTCACCTATCAGCCCCTGTCCTCACCAAGTCCCACTCATCTATCAGCCCCTGTCCTCACCAAGTCCCACTCACCTATCAGCTCCTGTCCTCCCCAAGTCCTGCTCACCTATCAGTCTCTGTCCTCACCAATTCCCACTCACCTATCAGCCCCCTGTCCTCACCAAGTCCCACTCAACTATCAGCCCCTGTCCTCAGCAAGTCCCTCTCACCTATCAGCCCCTGTCCTCACCAAGTCCCACTCACCTATCAGCTCCTGTCCTCCCCAAGTCCTGCTCACCTATCAGCCCCTGTCCTCACCAATTGCCACTCACTTTTCAGCCCCTGTCCTCACACAGTCCCACTCACCATCAGTCTCTGTCCTCACCAAGTCCCACTCACCTATCAGCCCCTGTCCTCACCAAGTCCCACTCACCTATCAGCCCCTGTCCTCACCAAGTCCCACTCACCTATCAGCCCCTGTCCTCACCAAGTCCCACTCACATATCAGCTCCTGTCCTCCCCAAGTCCTGCTCACCTATCAGCCCCTGTCCTCACCAATTCCCACACACTTTTCAGCCGCTGTCCTCACCAAGTCCCACTCACCATCAGTCTCTGTCCTCACCAAGTCCCACTCACCTATCAGACCCGGTCCTCACCAAGTCCCACTCATCTATCAGCCCCTGTCCTCACCAAGTCCCACTCATCTATCAGGCCTTTCCACACGAAGTCCCACTCACCTATCAGCCCCTCTCCTCACCAAGTCCCACTCACCTATCAGTCTCTGTCCTCACCAAGTCCCACTCACCTATCAATCTCTGTCCTCACCAAGTCCCACTCACCTATCAGTCTCTGTCCTCACCAAGTCCACTTACCTATCAGCCCCTGTCCTCACCAAGTCCCACTCATCTATCAGCCCCTGTCCTCACCAAGTCCCACTCACCAATCAGCCCCTGTCCTCACCAAGTCCCACTCACCTATCAGCCCCTGTCCTCACCAAGTCCCACTCACCTATCAGCCCCTGTCCTCACCAAGTCCCACTCACCTATCAGCCCCTGTCCTCACCAAGTCCCACTCACCTATCAGCTCCTGTCCTCCCCAAGTCCTGCTCATCTATCAGTCTCTGTCCTCACCAATTCACTCACCTATCAGCCCCCTGTCCTCACCAAGTCCCACTCAGCTATCAGCCCCTGTCCTCACCAATTCCCACTCACCTATCAGCCCCTTTCCTCACCAAGTCCCACTCACCTCTCAGCTCCTGTCCTCCCCAAGTCCTGCTCACCTATCAGCCCCTGTCCTCACCAATTCCCACTCACTTTTCAGCCCCTGTCCTCACCAAGTCCCACTCACCATCAATCTCTGTCCTCCCCAAGTC